>NW_027040799.1:220000-444310 GCF_037179485.1 Ochlerotatus camptorhynchus | reverse complement strand
CGGCTGCATTTTTAGGCGCCGCCGCAATAAGAAGCACCGCCGCAATAAGAAGCGCCGCCTCAATTTGAAGCGCCGCCTCATTTTGAAGCGCCGCCTCAATTTGAAGCGCGGCTGCATTTTTAGGCGCCTCAAAATGAGGCGGCGCTTCTAATTGCAGCGGCGCTTCAAATTGAGGCGGCGCTTCAAAATGAGGCGGCGCTTCAAAATGAGGCGGCGCTTCAAATTGAGGCGGCGCTTCTAATTGCGGCGGCGCCTAAAAATGCAGCCGCGCTTCAAATTGAGACAGCGCTTCAAAATGAGGCGGCGCTTCAAATTGCAGCGGCGCTGCAAAATGAGGCGGCGCTTCTAATTGCAGCGGCGCTTCAAATTGAGGCGGCGCTTCAAATTGAGGCGGCGCTTCAAATTGAGGCGGCGCTTCAAATTGAGGCGGCGCTTCAAAATGAGGCGGCGCTTCAAAATGAGGCGGCGCTTCAAAATGAGGCGGCGCTTCAAAATGAGGCGGCGCTTCAAAATGAGGCGGCGCTTCAAATTGAGGCGGCGCTTCAAATTGAGGCGGCGCCTAAAAATGCAGCCGCGCTTCAAATTGAGGCAGCGCTTCAAAATGAGGCGGTGCTTCTAATTGCAGCGGCGCTTCAAAATGAGGCGGCGCTTCAAATTGAGGCGACGCTGCAAAATGAGGCGGCGCTTCTAATTGCAGCGGCGCTGTAAAATGAGGCGGCGCTTCAAATTGCATCGGCGCTTCAAATTGAGGCGGCGCTTCAAAATGAGGTGGCGCTTCAAATTAAGGTGGCGCTTCAAAATGAGGCGGCGCTTCTAATTGAGGCGACGCTGCAAAATGAGGCGGCGCTTCTAATTGCAGCGGCGCTGTAAAATGAGGCGGCGCTTCAAATTGCAGCGGCGCTTCAAATTGAGGCGGCGCTGTACAATGAGGCGGCGCTGCAAAATGAGGCGGCGCTTCAAATTGAGGCGGCGCTGCAAAATGAGGCGGCGCTTCTAATTGCAGCGGCGCTTCAAATTGAGGCGGCGCTTCAAATTGAGGCGGCACTTCAAATTGAGGCGGCGCTTCTAATTGCAGCGGCGCTTCAAAATGAGGCGGCGCTTCAAATTGAGGCGACGCTGCAAAATGAGGCGGCGCTTCTAATTGCAGCGGCGCTGTAAAATGAGGCGGCGCTTCAAATTGCAGCGGCGCTTCTAATTGCAGCGGCGCTTTAAATTGAGGCGGCGCTTCAAAATGAGGTGGCGCTTCAAATTGAGGTGGCGCTTCAAAATGAGGCGGCGCTTCTAATTGAGGCGACGCTGCAAAATGAGGCGGCGCTTCTAATTGCAGCGGCGCTGTAAAATGAGGCGGCGCTTCAAATTGCAGCGGCGCTTCAAATTGAGGCGGCGCTGTACAATGAGGCGGCGCTGCAAAATGAGGCGGCGCTTCAAATTGAGGCGGCGCTGCAAAATGAGGCGGCGCTTCTAATTGCAGCGGCGCTTCAAATTGAGGCGGCGCTTCAAATTGAGGCGGCGCTTCAAATTGAGGCGGCGCTTCAAATTGAGGCGGCGCTTCAAATTGAGGCGGCGCTTCAAATTGAGGCGGCGCTTCTAATTGCAGCGGCGCTTCAAATTGAGGCGGCGCTTCAAATTGCAGCGGCGCTTCAAATTGAGGCGGCGCTGTAAAATGAGGCGGCGCTGCAAAATGAGGCGGCGCTTCAAATTGAGGCGGCGCTTCAAAATGAGGCGGCGCTTCAAATTGAGGCGGCGCTTCAAAATGAGGCGGCGCTTCAAAATGAGGCGGCGCTTCAAATTGAGGCGGCGCTGCAAAATGAGGCGGCGCTTCTAATTGCAGCGGCGCTTCAAATTGAGGCGGCGCTTCAAATTGAGGCGGCGCTTCAAAATGAGGCGGCGCTTCAAAATGCAGCGATGCTTCAAAATGCAACGGCGCTTCTTATTGCAGCGGCGCCTCAAAATGCGGCGGCGCTTCAAATTGCGGTGTCGCCTCAAAATACAGCGGCGCTTCAAAACACTTCAACGACGCTGCGGCGGTGCTTCAAAGCTGCGGTGACACTTCAAAAACGTTGCGGTGACACTTCAACGATACCCGAGCCAACGCCTTGACGACAAACATATTCGAGTTCTTCTTGGTTGAATATTGTTCTGTTACTATCGCACCTTTGTTCATTTTCGGTGTGGTGAGCGGATCGCTAAGCAGCAAGCAATAAATAGCAACATCATCGCCAGCGGTAAGAGATAGATTTTTTCCCTCTCCTCTCTCTCTCTGCCATACAGGAAAACTTCCTTGTGGTGAGACGGGCGACAACCAGCGGTGGTAGGAGACTCACCTCTTCAACGAGCTGTTTTTGCATTAAGCTCAATCCGTATCTACTCGATATCATCCGATCCGACTGGCAATTTCCTCATATCGGGCAGGTGGGGGATGAGCAGGGGACCAGTGATCCAGGAATTCGAAGCCATCGAGAAAAACCTGTGAGTTTCGATGAAAAATCGGAAAAAAATATCTAACTCTGATGCTACTGTTTTTCAGAACAACATAAGATTTTGGGCTTATGATAAATTTTAATATTCTTGAAGCAGACGTATTTTTTTTACGAAGATTTTACATTTGAGGGTGTATTTCAGAGAAAATTTAAAAGAGTTTTAGAAAGAACTCTGAGAAATTTTAAACTTTATCGTCAAGTCAAGTGTGAGTTTCTAGAGAAAGCCATCTCGTAGCGGACAGATGGAGGATCTTCAACAGCTTGAGGTCAACAATCTCCTGTATCATTTTGTATAAATCTCCGTATCATTTTGGTACTTCTCGAAACATATAAGTTCGGGGGAATCAAGCCATTTAAAAGAAAATCGTTGAATTACCTTTGCTTTCGGTTCTTTTAAGGTTCTGCTTCTTTTCCTTTTCATGATTTTTGCGGTTACAGGATTAGATCTTGGTGATTCGTCTGAATTATCTGCATATGGTTGACTGCCATTTGACACATCTGACGATAGACCTCTAAAAAAAAAGAATAAATTTAGACGACAGTTTTTACTTCATTGTAAGAAAACCTACCACTGGCTTGTGTAGGTGCTTCACTGAAACCCGGTTTTTCCAACGAGACAGAACCAGCCACCTTGGAGGAACTTGAAGGAACGTCTGGTGCATCTATTTAATTAGAATAAGGTTAAAATGGAAACATAATATTGGTAACAATTACTAACAATAATTAAAACAATAATATTTAGATTCCTAAGATATTCCTGAGCTTTCATCCGATTACCAACGGAAAGGTTTGATTTTTCTTCAAAATTTTCAGGCACATCCGATTGTTTATTGGGATCGAGTGGAAACTTCCCAGCGGGTGTTGCGAAATTAGCTGTTTTCTCGTTCAAAATCGGACTTGTTCTTTTTCGCATGCTGTAGCCTTAAGTGGTACGACCGACAACTTTCCACCTGCTAAGAAATATTATGAGTTAGAGTGAAATTCACAAAAAAAAAAGCTATAAATAAGCGTACCTTTAGAAAAATATGCCTCGACTGTCCTTTAAGACATTTTTTTTTTTTTTTGAAGTTCTCGCAAATATTTTTTGGGGAAATTTAATCGGCACTTAAGCTTTGATTCGACAAAATGTAAAATGTCTTCCTGATACTTACGAACCGTATCCACAACGCAAACGCAAGACGCAAGACGTGCTGATACTATTTACTATTACGGACAAATCCCATAAGCAAACCGAATGTATCTCACCGTTTCACTCCCCCAAAACATTTCAGTATCTGCACGCAGAAAAATTTATTTTTGTTTCAGGGCCTAATGTATTTTGTTATTGATTCAAACATACTATATCACTATTTCAACAAAACATAACAAAACAAAAAAATCTGTAAAAAACAGATTAATCTGTATATGTGGCAACCCTGCGTACTGCTACACGAACATCGCAACAAAACGAGAGCGAGATAGCACGAACGTGAGGAGAAACCCTACCAGGAGACGGGAAGCCAATATCATTCTCCGAAAGCTTCCACCAAGTGAAGATCATGTTTGGTCATGTGAGAGCAACAGTAGGAAATAAATGTAAATAAGTGTAAATATAGTTTTTTTTTTAACTCTTCATTTGTTCCAAATTCAAAATAAATTACATTTAATTTTAACCTAGGTGCTCCAGTTACTACAGTAACTTACCAGCCTATGATATATATCTAAGTGTTATAACATTGTTCCTGCCATGGCAATTCAGTATTTTAAGCAGGCGTTTTAAACCTGCATGTCAGTATAACAACTGAAATCTTAAAACTACAAACTAAAACTTAATCTTATCTAAGTATAAAGGAAATTAATCGTTGCAATTGAGGATTGCAACGATTTTCGCCTGAAATAATTAATTATTTTGTTGGACATTTGTTCTTAAGTCTCAACATTTGAAATTCTATGTACCTCGGTAGTACTGTACCAGGGAGGCAACTTCAAAATCATCTTCAGAACTTTGTTCTGAATCCTTTGAAGGGATTTTTTCCTGGGAGTTCAAAAACTAGACCATATTGGCACAGCGTAAAGCATGGCCGGTCTGAAAACTTATTTAAATATTAGAAGTTCATTCGTCAGGCAAAGTTTGGATTTCCTGTTTATAAGAGGATACAAACATTTTATATATGTGTAACGTTTGGCTTGAATACCCTCAATGTGATCTTTAAAAGTAAATTTTTGGTCAAGTAAAAGTCCAAGATAAATCACTTGGTTTGACCAGGAAATTACAACTCCGTTAATAGTGACTATGTGACTACTACTAGGTTTCAAAAAGGAAGCTCTTGGCTTATGTGGAAATATTATAAGTTGAGTTTTAGAAGCGTTAGGTGACATCTTCCATTTTTGTAAATAAGAAGAGCAAATATCTAAACTTTTCTGCAGTTTACTGCAAATAACACGAAGACTTTTTCCTTTAGCGGAAATGCCTGTGTCATCAGCGAACAAAGATTTGTGGCAACCCTGAGGCAAACCAAACGATGTGAAAATGTTATACAATATAGGCCCAAGAATGCTACCCTGAGGAACTTCTGCTCTAACAGGTAGTCGATTAGATTTGAAATTTTGAATATTTACCTGCACAGTTCTGTCAGTTAAATAATTTTGAACTAATTTCATAATATAGAGTGGAAAATTAAACTTTTCCAATTTAGCAATCAAACCTTCATGCCAAACACTGTCGAATGCTTTTTCTATGTCTAGAAGAGCAACTCCAGTTGAGTAGATTTCAGATTTGTTTGAACGAATTAAATTGGTAACTCTTAAGAGTTGATGAGTATTTGAATGCCCATGGCGAAATCCAAACTGCTCATCTGCAAAAATTGAGTTCGTATTGATGTGAAGCATCATTCTATTTAAAATTATCTTTTCAAAAAGTTTACTTATTGAAGAAAGCAAACTTATTGGGCGGTAGCTAGAAGCTTCAGCTGGATTTTTTTCCGGCTTCAAAATTGGAACAACTTTTGCATTTTTCCATTTATCAGAAAAGTATGCCAAATGGAAACATCTGTTAAATAATTTTACCAAGAAAGACAAGGTACTCTCTGGGAGTTTTTTTATGAGGATATAGAAAATTCCATCATCACCAATAGTTGATTTTTTTTATGGATTGACAAATTATGTATCTTGACGAAGTTATCTCTAACGGATTATTTTATATGGATAGCTGTCATAACGACTTTTTAATAATTATTGTAGCACTGCAAAAACTATTTTGTTCGCCACGATGGTGATGATGGATTTTTGATATTTGATTTAATAGTAGTAGTAAAAAAAAAAAGTCTACAAAGGTTTGAGCCTTGCGCGCGTATTACGGATATAGAGGACTGAATTTAACATTTGATAAAAAAAAAATGCAATTTTGAAGCTTATTTGGAAGATACCTTGAGTTAGTAGTAAGTTTTCTGGCAAATGTTGGGGGTTCGTGAACATTCCTGATATTGCTGATAATAATGATAGCATCAGATTACGGAGTTGCTAGTGTAATAGGATGCTTTGTTGATTGTTCATTAACTCTTGATCGCTTGTAATACTTATGAATATTTTAGGTGGACAAAAAGGCGAACTAAGAGGTGGACGCCTGAGCTTTTCCACATTTATATCGCTGTTAAGCAACTGTAAACTCTAGAGGGAATTTATATCTGTAACTGAAACCAGTTCGATTTTGTTTGCCAACCTGGTTAAAATGTCATATTCAATTATATTAAAGATAAATCGTCCAGCTCAAACCTTTGTAGGGGTAAGAGGTGAGACCATCATCATCATCATCATCTTTAAGAGATCGAGCATTCCAATTTAAAATGTTTAATGCTTTAAAATACAATACAATTTAAAATGTTTAGTGCTTTAAAATACATTACTGAATTTAAAAGTCATGACAATATTGTTTGCAAAGTCCATTTTAGGGGCAGTAATGCTTCCGAAGTCAAAATTGTCAAAATTTCCGTTAGAATTACTTTGGTTAGTATTTTGATTTCTACCCGGTGCAATAGCAGCATAGGTAGGTCCATTAACTTGCTGAACATTGTTAGCAGTGAAGGGAGTAGATATAGATGAAAAATTTGAAGCAGGGGTGATATTTGTACCTACGGGTACGAATGTAATATTTGTTCCTCGCTGACCGTTGTTAACAGCAGAGTAATTTGAACCTGGTCGGAAACGTGTAGCGTTTCCTACCTGTCGCATATAACGAGATTGAAGAATCGCATTCTCAAAAATTGGATTTGTGGTTTTCACCACAATTTGAACATTTAAATTTCTTAGGATCTTCCTTCACATGACAGTCGTCCTTTGCGTGAGAGGAATCACCACAATTCATGCATTTAGCTGGCATGTAGCAATTTTTAGTTCCGTGACCCCATCCCTGGCACTTACGGCACTGAGTGAGGTTTTGAAAATTTCCTCCAGGCTTCCTGAAGTGTTCCCACTTCACTCGGACATGGAGCATAAGGCTAGCTTTTTCTAAGGCCTTAAGGTTGTTTAGTTCACTAGACTTGAAGTGAACTAAAAAAAAATCATTAGAAATCCCGTTGCGCGAATCGCCAGGACGGGATTTCATTTTCATTTTGATTACTTGGAGTGGCACAACTCCAAGTAATTTTGCCAGTTCATCTTTGATCTGATGCAGGGATTCACCACTGGGCAGTCCTTTCATGACAACCTTGAACACACGTTCAGTTTTGGTGTCGTAAGTAAAAAATTTGTGCTTCTTCTCAGTAAGATACTTGAGAAGACATTTAAATCCATTCAAGGTTTCAGCCAATACACGGCATTCACCCCGACATCCAATTTGTAGTGAAAACTTAACTTTCACGAGCATGGAAATCGGAAGTGGTTATCACAATAGGGGGAATCTTTTCCTTCTTGGCATTAAGCCGGGAAAGTTTACTAGAAGTGTAAATATAGTGGTTTAAGGAACAGTTTAAATAACATGTGTTATCATCCGAGTTTCCGAATCCCTGATATAAAATTGTTGTCTTTCGGAGTGTCCGCCAGTTTCCATTAAGAAAAAGGTTAAAAAGCATACAGTCCACTCGCGAACATGTTGGTCCTGCAAACCGGATACTATGTGAAGTGCAGTGCTGCTCCGAAATTTCCGGAACCCGGATGAATAACTGGTAGTGGTAAAACGATAATTGGACGCGAAAAATTAATGATGTGAACACATGGATTCCATTGTAATATTTGTGAACTAAATGCGATGACGCCATTTTGTGAAGAGTGAAGAAGAAGCTGGCAGTCGCCATTTTGAAAAGTGAGAATGGTGAAACCCATTTAGAGAACAAGCAAGTGATTAAGTGGTTGAAAAGCCGTGGAAAGTTTCCACAAGAAAGTATAGTTCGTTTTGAAGCCAGTTCCAGTTTCGGATATCCGTGTCCGCGAGATCCGGTTGCGTGAGCATAGACTTGGCTGTGTTCCCAACCACCGTCGAGCATAAGGCTTGAAATGTTGTGGTGTCCACGGTGGCATGTCGGACGATAGTGCTTCGAAACCTGTACCCGGAAACTCTGGAGTTCAGTTCTGCACTTGGGCAGTCTACTCTGTATTCCACCACTCCTTTGAGCAAAAAGCAGAAGAAGCAGGTTAAGTTGGCAGAAAAGATTGCTGCCATGGAAAAGGAGCAGCTGGAGAAACTCGTCCACCGCCGAGGCAAAAGGTAAATTAACACTCGAATACTTAATGCTATCCGTCCTGATAAAGGTGAAGTGGTCCAGCTTACTGAGGCAGAGACAAAAGCCTACCTGAGGAAGTTGGAAGAGGCCCATAAAGGTTATCAAAATATACACGATCAAATAATGGCAATTGTTTTGGTTGACGATCGTGAGCACCACGATCAGGGGTACGAAGAATACGACATCCTCCACGACATCGTTGCCATCTTGCTTGAGGAGCAAGTGACAAGAATCGATACTGCCAAGGCTGCATTCAGATTGAATGACATTCCGAATCGTCAAGCACCGGTTGTGATTCATCAGCCACTTCGGATGCCCATCCCTATATTCGATGGCCGGTACGAGAGCTGGCCGAAGTTCAAGGCCATGTGTTGGACAAATCCTTGGTTGGAAGTGCAGCTGGTCTCATCGATGCCAAGACAATCAACGAGGGCAACTACGCCCACGCTTGGAAAATTCTGGAGGAAATATATGAAAATAAACGCCATATCCTTGGCCTCTTGAATATCAAGCGGATGACGAAGCGGAGCCATGTGGAATTAAGAAGCCTGGTGGACGAGTGTTCCAAGCATGTCGAAGGACTGAAGTTCCTGGAACGACCGTTCGATGGAGTAGGAGAGGATTTCGAAATCCATCTACTTGCTTCAGCATTTCACCACGATGTACGTCATCTTTGGGAATCTACTATCAAGCCCAACTACGACGAGATGCTGAAGTTCCTGAAGGAGCAAACGTTCTGGAAAGGGTTGAAGAAAGCAGTCAGAAACCAGTTTCAGTTCCAGCCAAGCCAGGCCGACGGTGCAGAAGGCTCACGCTGCAGTTTCATCAAGTGAAACGAAGATGAAGTCAAGGGCGTAGCCAGGTTTCGAGCTGGGGAGGGGCGAAAAAAAAATTTAGAATGGGAAATTTGACCGAATTCCATTTCACCGAACGCCATTTCACCGAACGCCATTTCACCGAACGCCATTTCACCGAACGCCATTTCACCGAACGCCATTTCACCGAACGCCATTTCACCGAACGCCATTTCACCGAAAGCCTTTGTGTTGATGAGTTTAGTGGGGGGAGGGACAACTGACCCCCCTACCCCCTATGGCTACGCCTATGGATGAAGTGTGAATTTTGCGGAAAGGCACACCAGAACTTCGCCTGTTTTGAGTTCAAGTCGCTTTCTGTGTCGCAAAGATTAGTCAAGGTACGTGAGCGAAACGTTTGTTTCAACTGTCTTCGGCGCAGCCATAGAAGTGTAGACTATTCGTCTGAGAAAACTTGTCAGAAATGCAAGCGTCAGCACCATAGCCTCCTACATGCCGAAGAAAAACCAACGTAAGTAGTGGAACCATCCAGCAATCCATCTTCAAAACCAACAGATCAGGATGATCAACCGTCGATATCTGTTCAGACAACAGCTGCGTGTTCGAACGTGGCCACTCATACGCAGCAAGTGTTGCTGCTTACAGCTGTAGTAGATATCATTTTCATTTTCATTTTATGATGTACAAGGGGATCAGGGGCCATGTCACCGATGATTAATATTCACACCATCCATAATACACCAGGGAAGGGGAGAGGAGTGAGTAGCACAGCATATTTACCCTTGGGGGTTAAAAAAGTTCTGCGAGGTACACTTATGGTGAACCAGCTGCTCAGTGATTGTAGAAAGGGAAAGGGTTGGAATGGTTTTGTGTGAAAAACGCATAAGTAATTATCGTATCGTTGAAAAATGGCCTCGTTTTGTTTGCGCTCTCGTCACATAGAGCATCGATAACATCACACCGTCAAAGAAAAAGAAATTAAAAGAGATTGAAAGAGATTATTAGTGAGTTTTAAACTGTGATTTACCTATTAGAAATAAATTTTTAAAATTATCTCCGTATACTGAACAGCCATCTCTCTCGCCCTCCCGCCGCCTAAACGTCTGAAGGAGTGTGACGTCAAACTCCGTCATCCATTCAATGCGGGTGTTTCAAAGCAATTTACATCTAATCAACCCTCTGTGCAACCCAACCCGTGCAATGTATTTAATGTTGAGAACCTTGTGTGCTTTATCATGAGTGATTACGGATCTGGCAATCGTCACATGACTATGCGTCCCGGCGACGACGACTACGATCTAGCCGGTTTACAATAGGTTTTATACAAGAGTACTAGAATAGATCGAGTATACTTACAGTTTTCGATGTTCTACTACTTGTTTACCTTCAATTCTACTTCCTTCTTTTGTTGTATTGTGTTTCTGGATACGCCACTTCCATCATCCCTCTGACACAAGATAATGGATCCTCGCTCCGGAATGTCTTCAAAACTGGGAGGGATTAAAATCGCTCCTATTGCACAACCCTTCCAGATGACAGTCCGCTCAGCATCCGAAAGAAGGATCGGTCCATAATACATTTGATTTGGTTTGACATAGAGGACAACAAAAAGAGAAAACCGTAATATTAGCAATAAAACGAAGAAAATAATACAAGCGGACACTGCATAAGGTCCCAAGCGACATCGACAGACTCTCTTCATCGATTCCCTCCCTGCATCCCCACGGTCATGAAAAGACATATTCAGCCATTTGCAGCACACAGTTCGATATGTGCAGCTATTATATAGCGCATCAAACGGAAAACACGAAAAGAAACGGTTTTTTTAGCAAAGTTATTAACAAAGGAGAGCAAATTGATAAAGAGACTCGATCAATGTCACCTAGGATCCCACGCTCAGCTCGTATAAACAATATCACATCACTAACCCATTTCCGTATCATTTCGGCAATCATACAGTCATCAAAATGAAGGGTCAGTGCAACAATTTGGGAAAACTTAATGTTGTGATATTGTCACTGTGGAACTAGCACTTAGCTTCAGGTCTCTACAAGTAGGAACCCTTACTGAGCCCGACAATCTTCCGATGCTACGCGAAACCCTATTTGGCTGGGTTGTTGGTGGTGTATACGATGAAGGTGATCGTTCGCACACCGTCACGTTGGATGAGTTGAGTCAGTTCATTCAGCGGTTGTGAGAGGTTGAAAATATAGGTAGTGCTTATCAATTCAGCACCGAAGATGACGAATGCGAACATAGTCGAGTTGCCTCTGAAGGAGACCGTCAGCGAGTTGGGTAATTCCAAGATTTCGTACACTGAAGCGAAAGCTCTCGCAGTGCCCAGATTTGAAAAAGCAGTATCAGGCTTTCATGGAGGAGTACGAAGTTCTTGGTCACTGTAAGGAAGTCGATGAAAGCAAGGATCCACCAAGTACCATCAAATGGTACTTACCTCACCATGCAGTTCTGCGATCATCGAATACCACTACCAAGTGTCGCGTGGTTTTCGATGCGTCTGCAAAGGTGTCTGGAAGCTCGCTCAACGATGTGATGAAGATTGGTGCCATCAGTCAAAGCGATCTCCAGGCAATTTCTCTACGATTCATCTGCATAAGTGGGCATCGAACAATGTTGAGTTGCTGAATAAGATTCCGTGATCGAACTGGTCTACATTGATGAGTGTAGTGCAAACGATGTGATAAAAACGCTGGGACTCTTGTAGAACCCTGCTTCGGATGCTCTGCAGTTTATTTCCCTTCCAACGTCGGACGTGAAGTGTCCGACTAAGCGGCATGTGTTGTCGCTAGTGTCGAGAATGTTTGACCCTCTGGGTCTAGTCGCGCCAGTTATTATGATCGGAAAACTTTTGATGAACTTTTTATCTGGAAGGAAGAATTGGATTGGGATAAACGATATGAAGAAGAAATGTGACTATTTCCTGAATGCGTTGAATGGTGTTACCAATATCCGAATTCCTCGTCAAGTGGTGGTTACTGGTGCTGCTGCTTATCAGTTGCATGGATTTGGTGATGCAACGCTCGCAGCATACGGCGAATGTGTATACCTCAGGTCTGTCGTAGCTGGTCATTCTGCGGTCGTAAGATTGTTGTGTGCCAAACCGAATATAGGAGCTGTTGGTGGCTCTGCTGCTACATTGGCTTGCGAAGAAAGTGATTGAAGCACTGACACTTCATTTTGAAGACATCGTTTTGTGGTCTGACAATCAAGTGGTGCTAGCTTGGCTAGCGAAGAATTCAAACAATTTGGAAGCGTTTGTGCGCAATCGTGTCGGTGAGATTACCTCTACTGGACACCAATTCAAGTGGAAGTATGTAAATACACTGGAAAACCCAGCAGATGTAGTGTCCCGTGGCCAATCCGCTGATAATCTTGAGCAGAATGATCTTTGGTGGAATGGGCCATTGTTCGTGCGTAGTGAAGACTATGAGATGGAGGTTCCAACACCTCTGTCTGATGAAGAAGTTCCGGATTTGCGTAAAGCCATTGCTGTTCCCGCGGTGGTATTGTTTGTATCAGTTGCCAGTGTTTCTGAAGTATGAGTCGTTTCGGAAGCTGCAACGTGTTTTGGCATACGTTCTGCGCTTTTGCCGAAACGCTAAGAAGAAAGTGAAGGAAAAAATAATCATTCAATGTTACCCAACCATGTTCGAATTAACGCAGTCGTTGAAGGTAATTGTTCGGATGGTTCAATTGCAGCACTTTGGTGAAGAAATTACCAACATCGCGTCTGGTAAGTACTGCAAGAGGCTTTTCAAGCTAAACCCATTTTTGGATGATCTTTTGATTCGTGTTGGTGGACGACTGCGTCATTCAAGTTTACCATACGGAGTAAAGCACCAGTTCGTTTTGCCAAGCCATGAATTAATCGTCCAGAGCTTGATTGTTGCGTTGCACCGTGAGAACCTTCATGCTGGACCTTCGGCGTTGCTCGCATAGCTTCGTCGACAGTTTTGGGTTTTGGGATCTCGGTCTGCTGTGCGTAAGGTAACGCAAAATTGCGTGCGGTGTTTTAATATCAAACCGCCGATAGCCAACCAGTGTATAGGCGATCTTCCCGTCGCTCGTTACGATAAGGCGCCCGCTTTCCTCAAGGTTGGTGTCGATTTCGCTGGTCCTATCCTCATCAAGCAAACTAGCAGAAAAGCGGCACATTTAAAAGGATACATAAGCGTATTTGTGTGTATGGTGACGAGGGGAATTCATCTTGAAGTTGTTGAAAATATTTCGTCTGATACCTTTATTGCCGCTTTACATCGGTTTGTATCTCGTCGTGGAGTCCCTGAGGAAATATTTCCCGATAACGGGACCAACTTCATTGGTGCTCGGACCGAGTTGAACGAATTCTGTCAGCTCTTCAAGCAGCAGGTGACCGAGCAGAAGATTTTCGAGTTCTGCCATATCCGACAGATTCAATGGAGCGCTATTACCCCAAATGAACCGCACATGGGAGGAATCTGGGAAGCTGGAGTTAAGAGTACGAAGACCGTCTTGAAGAAGATTTGTCAGTCGCAGCTTAATTCTAGGCCTTTGTACGCACTTTCCGATGATCCGTCGGAGCCTGAACCGTTGACACCAGGTCATTTTATGATTGACCGACCATTGACTGCCATCCCGGAGCCAAATTACGAAGGAATCCCAGTCAACCGACTCTCCAGATGGCAATACCTCCAGCGCCTTCGCAGTGATTTTTGGAAACGCTGGTCGCAAGAGTACCTGTTGGAATTGCAGGTACGCCAAAAATGGACAAAGAAACGAGGTAATATCAATCCGGGAATGGTCGTTCTAATGAAGGACGACAACTTACCGCCTCAGTATTGGAAAATCGGGAAGGTTGAAACAAACCTATTCAGGAGCAGACGGAATGGTCCGGGTTGTAGATGTCCAGACCAAGGCCGGACTGCTGAAACGTCCAATCCACAAGCTGGCTCCTCTCCCGACTGGGGGGCGAATGAAGGAAAATATTTGACAGTATATCACCCGTCGCAGCCTGCTGAGATCCACGAATAAGCAACATACCGCTACACGAAAGTCGCAACAAAACGAGAACGAGATAGCACGAACGTGAGGAGAAACCGTACCAGGAGACGGGAAGCCATTATCATTCTCCGAAAGCTTCCACCAAGTGAAGATCATGTTTGGTCATGTGAGAGTGTGGTCAGTAGGAAATAAATGTAAATAAGTGTAAATATAGTGGTTTAAGGAACAGTTTAAATAACATGTGTTTTCATCCGAGTTTTCGAAACCCTGATATAAAATTGTTGTCTTTCGGAATGTCTGCCAGTTTCCATTAAGAAGAAGGTTAAAAAGCATACAGTCCACTCGCGAACACTCCCAGAGAGATTTTTTAATGCTTTATTAGCGAGATTTTTAGTTTCTCCCAGAGAGAATCTCAGACTTATTTTAGAAAAATTCTGAAAAAAACTCTATGAAGGGAAATTATTTTCCAAAGAAAAATCTAAGGTAGTTAAGGAGGACTTTCTTCAGAACGCTAAAAAATAATGCTAAAAATAGGGTGCACAATTTTGTACCTATTTTCATGCGAGATTTCGTAATTGATCAGAAAATTTTTGCTTGAAATCCTTCCAATCAATTCTCGGTACATCTTTTAGCTACAGATTGAGTAATCATTTTATGTTTTTATGATTTCGTGCGTTTTGTCAACACATATATATTATTTCCAGAAAAAAACGGGGTGTTTCTGTGGTGGGAAAAAAGGAATTTCTCTATCACAGAATACGGATTCCTATACCAAGCACTGAATAGCTCAGACGGTGCCTCTATTTATGCTTTTAGATTAGCATTGTAAGTCTCTACTACTTGGAGAATTATGCTATGGAACAGTTTGGTACCCTGCGCCTCAATTCTTCATATAGGAGAGACCTACAATGCTAATCTAAGAGCATGAATGCGGTCAGAGGTAATGCGTCACCATTAGGACTGGTTGGGACGCAATTTTCTCTTCGCATTACCTTACAAACAAATTAAGATAACCTAGAATAATTTACGATACGTAAGAATGTAATTTCACAGCCCTTAAAAAATTTAAATGTTTCTAAAATATAGAAAATATTTCATGATTTTGGACATAGAATTTCTCTAAAATCTGGACTTGGAAATTTGTTGATTCCGGACTTGTAAAAATTCGATTTGATGGACTAGGAAAAAAACTTCTGAAAAAAGGATCTACTACATAATTTTTCGATGTTTGGACAGATACTAAAGCTACCGGCCAGGTCTTCAGGTCTTTTAAAAATCTCTATCGCTTCGAAAGTTTCTTAGACCATTTTTCAACATCTTAGACTTGGAAAACTTTCAAGATGGCGAAGCAAAAAAGCTACGCTATCGGAGACATGGTTTATTTTTTTCGTTACTTCAGAAACTTCGTGATTTCTCGAGATCATAGACAAAGGAAAAAAAGACAAACTGTATAGTCTAATTTTTATAAGTTAACGGGATTGAAACAAATAAACCTATGTATTCAAGAACTTAAATATGGGAAATGTTGGCTTCGGCAATACCTTAACCTATTATCGTCAGGGGGGTAAACAACGTCCTTGAGAGCTCAATTTTGGCATGTGGATACATTATGTTTCAGAGCATCTATTGGCCAAATTTGAGTGCTCTAGGACTTTGTTTACCCCCTGAAGATAATAGGTTAAGGTATTGTCGAAGTCAACCTGTTTTTTCGGTTATTTCCGGTTGTTAATCTAGTTTTTCCGGGTTAATTGAAATAGCTAAATATGATAAAATACCCCAAGTTACATCACAAGCTTCACGCATGATAAAACCTAAATCCAAGCTAAAAAAAATCCAAAGATATCTAATGAAGAGGTATTTTCTAGAAATATAGAAATTATCTTAATAGGTAATACAAGGATTAAAAATTTGTGCAGGCTCCTTTCAAGAAATTCAACATTCAGGATTGAGGAGCAAATAGCTTTTAAAATTCTGAGACTTCGAACAGCTGTTAAGATTTCATGCTTACAAAATAATTAAGATGCGAGTCTAGGAAAACTCTTCAAACGAGAAATTTTGAGTAAAATGGCACGAGTTGAACCTCATCATATGTCTGATCGGAAAAATCCCCTAAAACATTAGACTCCGATCTACCTGAGGATAAGGACTTGTTTATGATTCTCTATCCCCGACTAAGGAAAATTAAGTGTTTCACCTCTGAAAAGTATAGGTAGAGCAAAGTGCATGTAGTTAACAAGTTAAGCAAAATTAGGTCAAAATATAGACAAACATACTCTGAAATTCCCGGTTTTGCCGCTTTTCCCATTTGAGCCACGTTTGTCTAGATCAAGGAGTTGAAAAAAATTACAATATTAGATTTTACTCGTTGATTTCAAATGAATGTTTCTAACACAAATTTGCAAATTTGTTACCAAAGCAAGCGTTAATATGCGATTTTATAAAGAAAAACTCTTTACTCTTAACATTGATTGTAAAAAAGTGACGTTAGTGACTAAATTTTAAGAAATAGTGACTTTAGTGACTTTTCTGTTTAACAAGTGACTTTTTTGTGAAAAAGGTGATTTTAGTGGCTGACTCAAAAATAGTGCCCTAGCTTCAAAAAAATGAACTGCTACCAGCCCTGACTGTGTAGTAAAATATATGAAATGAGACTTACACTAACATGTTGATGTTCTAGATCTCCAAAATCTCATGAAATCATGAGTTCGTATAAAATCAAAGAGTCTCACTGCAAAAAATGAGCCTGAATGTTGTTTTGATATGTTGTTAAAAGCATACATCAATACAATGGACCTGAGCAGGAGAAGCGCAGTATTAATAATTCTTAAAATTTGAAGCCAAACCACATTTTGTGGAACACAAAGATGTGTTACCAAAATATTTATCATCCTCCAAATTGGCCCTGAGATATTTTAAAGGTAAATCGAAACGTTGTTCGATGTCCACTCAGAATTTTTGAGAATTTGGTACTTCACGGAGACTTATCATTATTAATAGTGTTTAAAAATAACTTTGTTGGATTATCCAAATAATCCCGGATATAAGACCTTGAAGTTCTGCAGACTGAACTAGGTGATACCATGATTTGACTTAATGATAGAATGAGTGAACCTTCGTGATGCCCCATAACATTATTGGTTTGTTTTATTAGGGTTTACAACATTTCTAAAGATCAGATCAAGAGCCACATGTGAAAAGGGCATACAAGCTTTTTGTAAACAAACCTTTGTAGGCCCTTTTCTCACCAACACGCATACCAACAACATCATCGGGAAGGGCAAAGTTTCCCCTACCCGGTGATGATGATGGTTTCCATTGGTGTCATATGGGTGGCGAGAAAGGGCATAAGAAGGTTTGTTTAAAAAAAGCTTATATGCCCTTTTCACATGTTGTTCTTGAGATGTTTATTTTTTTAATTATAGTCTCTTTAACACTCAGTGAGTGTAAAAATATATATAATACAAAAATGAAACTACAAATACCTTAGGGAATTTTCCTTAATAGATCTTTGGTTTTTTTTTAGTTAGGTAGGTTCCGAGTCGACACGTTGTAGTTTCATTTTTATACCTGTGATCTTGACATTTTTACCTAAGGGATTAGTACTTAATCGGTTTATGTTTTGATAAGTTCTTTAGTGGGAATGACACTGATGAAGACTGCACATTGTAGTCGAAATACGTATCTATCATGTCAAAATTAATTAAGTGGAATTAAATGGAAGATAACCTTTTTTGCTGTTTTATTTAAAGCATTCTGCTAACAACTCAATTAAATTACTTCATTAATTTGTAATACTAATCATCTCGAGATTTGTTTAGTTCGTTGATTGTGTCCGGTGTCGAACATTGGCATGCCAAGCATAATTGGGCAGCAGATTGAGATGACATGAATCTGCTTCTCTATCTTCAAGTAGCTTCGTAACAGGATATTTCTTGCTCAGAACTACTTCAATCGGAAAACTGTAGCAAAAGAATTCAAGCATTTTTCTTCCAATGTCACCAAACGAAATTCTTAAAATTTACTCTGTTAGCTATCGTAGTAGGGACAGCGAAACAATTACAAACAGATTGCAAGTGAGAAGAAAAATAATGATTTTGTAATTTTTAAGGATTTTTTGACACTTTACCACATAACATCTAAGTTGTAAATTAGATAATATAATGGTGAATGTGATATACAATTGATTGAATTCAAATAACATTGCAAGTTTTAAGGTTAACAGGATTCTTCAAGACCAAATTAAATGGCTTACAAAACTATGAAAAAATCAAAATTGTTACTCATTTATATATACACATTGTTACAGATCATCTTTCTTGGTGAAATCTGGGTTTTCCCGGTTGGATGGACACCCTATACGGTTCCGCTACGGAGAAGCGAATGCATACCGAGTATGGCCTGGCCTGGTCTTGTTTGGCGTCCAACAAAGATGTCTGTAGCAACAATTACCGCCAACAAGCTGACAGCTTGCAAGCAAATGTTAGCCCGATGTGTTCACCCCTAATCATTTTGGCCTATGGTCTTGCATTATACAAAAGAAGTGCAGATAACAACGAAAACTGACAACAGGCTCTCCATTTCAATTTTCGTCAGAGAAAAAGAGATAACAGGTGGTGCCACAATAGCTTTAAGCTAGTACATATGAGTAAATAGTGTTGCCGTGCAATGTATTTAATGTTGAGAACCTTGTGTGCTTTATCATGAGTGATTACGGATCTGGCAATCGTCACATGACTATGGGCCTTATTACCGATGTCACTTCACGGTGAAAACGAAGTGAAGTGACCAGTTGTCACTTACGGTGAAGTGATTACCGTGTAAATCAAATGGGAATCACTTCACCGTGAGTGATAAGTTATCACTTCACCGTGAAGTGACATCGGTAATAAGGGCCTATGCGTCCCAGCGACGACGACTACGATCTAGCCGGTTTACAATAGGTTTTATACAAGAGTACTAGAATAGATCTAGTATACTTACAGTTTTCGATGTTCCCATGTACTCCTTGTTTACCTTCAATCCTACTTCCTTCTCTTGGGGGGGATTGAAATCGCTGCTCGTGCACAACCCTTCCAGATGACAGTCCGCTCAGCCTTCGAAAGAGCGCTCGGTCCGTAATACATTTGATTTGGTTCGTAATTTGACATAGAAAACAACAAAAAAAGAATACCGTAATATGAGCAATAAAACAAAGAAAATAATACAAGCGGAACACTGCATAAGGTCACAAGCGACACCGACAGACTCTCTTCATCGATCCCCTTCCTGCATCCCCACGGCCATGAAAAGACATAGGCCCTTATTACCGATGTCACATCACTGTGAAGTGACAACTTATCACTCACGGTGAAGTGATTCCCATTTGATTTACACGGCAATCACTTCACCGTGAGTGACAACTACTCACTTCACTTCGTTTTCACCGTGAAGTGACACCCGTAATAAGGGCCATATTCAGCCATTTGCAGCACGCAGTTCGATATGTGCAGCGCATTAAACGGAAAACACGAAAAGAAACGGTTTTTTTAGCAAAGTTATTAACAAAGGCAAATCGATAAAGAGACTCGATCAATGTTACCTAGGACCCCACGCTCAGCTTTCATAAACCATATCACATCACTAACCCATTTCCGTATCATTTCGTCAATCATACAATCATGAAATTAAGGGTCAGTACAACAATTTGGGGAAACTTAATGATGTGATATTGTCACTGTGGAACTTCAGGTCTCTACAAGTAGTAACCCTTACTGTCAAGCCGGCCAGTTCAGCGCAAGGGAAGATCCGGTTCCAATTCAGTATGAAGATGTTCCTGAATTAAAGTGTGTAGTTGTGATCCATCCGGTGGTTCAATGTACGGAGCTACATGTTTTCAAACGGGTTGAGTAGTTCCAGATGTTACAGCGCGTTTTGGCGTATGTGTTGAGGTTCGCCAGAAACGCAAAGCAGTAGAAGAAAGAGGCACGTACCCTCAAGCTGTTCCCGGCGGTTTCGGAACTGAGGGAATCGATGAAGGCAATTGTGAGAGTTCTACAGAACCAACATCTAGCTGAAGAAGTTGTCGTGGTCCAGTCAGGTGAGTCAAGCAAGAAATTAAGGTCATTCCTTTCATCGACAACAATGGGCTCCTGCGAGTTGAAGGTCGTGTGGTGAATTCAAAATTGTCAGTTCTAGCATCACTTCGTAGAAACTTCTGGATCACCAATGCCCGTTCTTCAGTTCGTAAGATAACTCGTGCCTGCGTACAATGCTTCCGGATGAAGCCAGTCACTCTTGAGCAGTTTATGGGTGATCTCCCGGCTAGTCGGTGTAACAGAGCACCTGCGTTCCAGAAGGTGGGCATCGATTTCGCAGGTCCTAAAATGATAAAGCAACGTGGAAGAAAGTTGGCACCGGTGAAAGGTTACATTTGTGTGTTAGTTTGCATGGTTACCAAGGGTATCCATTTAGAAGCAGTGGAAAACATTTCCACGGAAGCGTTTATTGCTGCCCTCCAACGATTCGTATCGCGCCACGGAGTTCCTGAAGACCTTTTCTCCGATAACGGTACAAATTTTGTACGAGCGAAGAAAGAGTTGAATGAACTGTACCGTTTGTTCAAGCAGCAGCAAACCGTGCGCCAAATCTTCGAATTCTGTCAGCTCAAGCAAATCCGCTGGAGAACATATGGGTGGTTTATGGAAAGCAAGTGTCAAAAACGCGAAAACGATCCTCAAGAAGATTTCAAAAACAGCCTTGCGCACGATGATGGAGTTCAATACGCTGCTGTGCCAGATTGAGGCTCTACTCAATTCTAGGCTGTACTCACCATTGGACAATCCCAACGACCCTGAACCGCTTACTCCTGAACATTTTATGATCGATCGCCTACGTACAGCGATCCCCGAGCCAACATTCGATGAGATACCGGTCAACAGACTTTCTCGTTGGCAGTATGTTCAACACCTCCGGAATGAATTTTGGAAACGCTGGTCCAGAGAGTACTTAATGGAGCTACAAACAAGAAGCAAATGAAGAACGAAGAAACAGAACGTTAGACCGGGAATGGTGGTGCTTATAAAGGAGGACAACTTACCTCCGCTATGCTGGAATTTGGAACAATCGAAACTACTTTCCCAGGTAAGGACCATATAGTGCGAGTGGTGGAGCTGCGCACGGCGAAGGGTATCTTGAAGCGCCCAATCAGCAAGTTAGCTCCACTACCTATTCTGGACAATCTTCCGTCTTCCCCGGGGGAGGATGTTCGAGCTACAATGTGACAGCTAGAATGTTTTATGGCAAATGAAAGCGACCGAACCCCCGACTACTACGATTCGTCTCCACACGCAATAACAGCGGCGCTACCAACCTTTGCGTACCAATCGACGTGTGGAGAGTGGAGCAGCAGCAGCCAGCCGGCGATCGATCGTCCGCCATTAGAGTTTGGAACACCGACGCGAACGAAGTTAGTTTAATTAAATTAATTTAGGGGAATCAGAAGTAGTAAAGAGTAACTGTTGAAGTTTGGTACCTGATCCGAAAAAATCCGTTGGTTAAGTGTTCCGCCGGTCAAGACATCCAAAGCTTAAGTCCGCTCCATGAACGTTTAGTAACAAGGTGTTACAGTCCACTGGTCAAACAACCAGTAACGGCAAAGTGCCATAATTCTGCACAGCACCTAATTCCGTGCATTTCACCAAAATTTTGCAGTATTTTACAAATTTATCAAAATCGATATTTTTACCATGCACAAGTGTTTAATACCTAAAATCATGTTCAATTCAATTCAAATTATATACAATTTCTAATTATTTTAGAAATTTCCAAAATAGCCCGGAATTAGGCCTGTGCAGAATTATGGCAATTTACAGCAGATAAACACGTTCGGTGCGACGCTGCAATATGCGACTCTCCAGATGCCAAAAGCTCGGCAACAAGTACAATGCGATAGGTGTGGAAAACCTTCACAACTTCTTGTTCAGTCTAAGCCCTAAGAGTCTTAAGTTAGTGTAATATGGGCTAATCATAACGATTGAAAAGTACCTATTCTTATCACGCAACGATCGATAAAACCAAACGAACAACGTGGGGAAGGGTTCCATGATTGTCAACCTGACTTCTTCCTGTAACTTGCCAAACGGATCATGCTAAATGCGCATCAAAGTATGACATATTCAATAGTGCAGTTATAATGCGAAAATGATGCAATTCGTTTCTTAATTGGAGAAATAATCAGTGGCTGCTGCTGTTAGATTTCTAACAATATACGGTACGGTACGTTTAGAAAGGTAAATAAATTTTAAAGCCATATATAGTAGCATCACTCCGTTTTTGGGTTCATATCCGATCGAAAAAGAGAGGTTAAATGCGGGTTGTGCTTACTAGAACGGGAATTTGATCAAAAACCCTATTACCAATTGCATTTGCACGTATCTTAAATTTGTGTCCGTGGCGGCCTTATGGAGAAGTCTTGTCACCACGTTTGTGGAATCTCGTTGCAGATACGCTGTTAAGGGAACTCGCTAACAGCGGCTTTCCTACCTATGTTTTTTGACGACTATCTCATTCTGAAAGTTAGTTTGTACATAAGCTTATGTGATGTAGTTCAGAACACTTTTAGCGTAGTTAAACGTTGGTGTCACCATCTGTTGTCTTATTTTCTGAGACTTTTTGGCTCTGATACCTCTGATGTCAAGTTAAATTGAATTCAGAAACAAAAAGGCATTGTCTTTGGGAAAACCTGGGGAATAAAATTTAACTATATAGAATAGATTTAAACAACTGTTTCGCGACCAATACTGGCCTACAGATATCTTGTGTAGTAGCAGAAAGGAAAGGTAGGAACAGTTCAGACAAAATTGAGCTATCTACAACGGTTGTACCTCATGGCTTTGGCTAGAGCGATCTCTACAACTTGTACTGCTGCACTCAAAGCTTTATTCGATGTGGCACCACTACACATCCCAAGTAACAATTTTGGTTTTATGAGGGTTCTGTAGACCATGATTTGGACTTGTAGAACGCTATAAAACCTCTATAAAGCTTGCAATGTTACTTGGGATATACACTACCCGTCATAAGTATGGAGTTGCATAAATGCCCCGTAACGTGGGTAGACCTTTTCGTGGTACATTAAGGGATGATTCCTAGTCATGACTACTTCAAACTAGGAGAACAGAATTTTTCAGTAATCAAAGGAACACATCTTAGTCCTTGTTACTTTTTATGCCTTGTTGATAATGATAAGTTGGTTGCTTGGACCGAGGATGATCTTGAAACAAGGAAAAAATGAGATAATTAGGCTTCATCTATGTGATTCCCAATCTTCTATTCGTTGTTCCCTAGTTTCAAGTGATTAAGACTAGGTTTCTGATGCATGGTCATTATAGGTGTCATTGTTTAATTTTGTTGCTAAGGAATCCAATTTCAACTGACAAAGGGGCGCACCTTTGGAGGGTGCTCTTACTCTTCGAAGGGTATAAAATGCGAGACCTTTCAATTAGAATCGTTTCCTTGCGATGAAGGAAAAAATGACAACAGTTTCAAAATCGTTTCTCAATAGTGATGGAGTAATATGACATGCATTAAACTAAGGACACGGGATTTACTACAATAAGTCAAATTTCTGGTCGCAGTGGTTTCTTGTCCCAAACAAAAGGGAAAAAAACATGGAGATGCATAGAAAAGTATTGCTACACTCATTGGAATATTGCATCAACCCCCAACAAGTTAAGCATAACCTAAAAATGATGAAAAAGCTGAAAAACGTGCTGAATACGCTTGTTGAAGATAGAATTTCCGTCTTTGGAACTTGAAAAAAAAAACTGATTCACTCCAGAAAAGTTCAAAATCACATCAAAGCATAAAAAAGTTTCCAAAACTACCAGTATGGCACCAAATCAAACCGTAAAGTTTTAAGAAGTATGCTGAACTTCAACAAACCTGAGCTGAGTTTTTAATAAATTACCAGAACTTCTACCAAAACCACTGAGCGTCCTCAATTTTGGCGAAACTTCTATGAAGTCCCTTCAATTAGTGTTGGTAGGAGTCATTAAGACCTACTAAGTATAGCTCGTGACCCCTTATTCACGGTATCTTGTGGCCTTTAGCCTACCGTGCCTTGCATGAATGGTTAGGGGTATGTCAAAAAATGGAAAATTTTCACGATGACAAAGTCAAAAAGCCAAGAAATTGGACACCCTTAAACTACAAAATGAAAAATAAACGTCCCTCAAACACTATACAAAGCGGAGACAGGCATTTATTCGACATTCGAGCACCAGGAAAATCCTAGACGACACAAAACATAAATATTTACAATTTGTCAGTGTGTCTAAACCTCCAACTGACCTTTCCACCAAACAGTTTATTGTGACCCGAAAGTCGTCGGTTATCCGTCGGAGTTTCGAATATTGGAAAAAATATCACTCATAGTCCATTATATGCGCACGAGTATTGAAAGTCCGAAAGTGAATAACAATAACATACCAACATATTTGGCTGAAGCAAAAGTGAGGATACAAACTTCGCACTTGAAAATGGAAGAAAAGTCAGTACCTATGTCAGGGGAAATGTATGTAATGTCGGCCTAAGTGTCCCTAATTTGGGCCCATACATAAATTCAGCAATCGACTAAATTTTCAATAGCAACCAAAAATATCCATTAGTAACGCCCCAATGACGCGTTCATCTAGATACAATTGATAAATAGCAGATTTTCAGCGATGGGCCCAATCTTAGATCCATAGGCCAACATTAGAGCCATTTCCCCTATATACTACCTATTTCTAAAAAAAAACTGACGCTGGTTAATACATGGCAAATAAATCTGACTCATATTTGAGTTCTGTTAACTCAAGTTCGTAAAATCGTAGGTCACTCATAGAATGATTAAATGTTTATTCATATATGAGGGATATTTACTTATATTTGAGTGGCATTTTCTCATATATGCCATTGGAGTTCTTGCTGAGCCGCTTTGCAGAATATTTAACAAATATTCTGTGGAGTTGAAATTTCCTGCTATCTGGAAGGAGTTATTCATGGTTCCGGTACACAAGAAAGAAGACAAATGTGACGTTAAAAACTGTTTGAGATAATTGTGAGTAGTTTCATTCTTGAGCACACCAAATGCTACATCTCTAGTGACCAACATGGCTTCATGTCTGGACGTTCGGTTACCACGAATCTTCTAGATTTTACCACGACCTGTTTTGAGAAATTGGAAAACGGGGCATAAGTAGACGTTATCTATACTGATCTAAAAGCAGCGTTTAATCCGATCAACTATGAAATTCTGTTGGTGAAGCTATCTAAACTCGGTGCGTTGGACCGGTTGACGTCGTGGTTGTGCTTGTACTTCACTGACAGCTCTCTGCGAGTGAAATTTGATTCCAGTATTTCCTCGTATTTTACAAGCTCGTCTGGTGTGCCACAGGGTAGCATTTTTGGTCCGTTGTTGTTTGTGCTGTTGTGCTCTTTTTTTGTTTTGTATTTTGTATGCTTCTACTTGGAGATGGCTGTAGGCTTGCGTATGCCTATGTCCAAAAACGTTATTTCGTGGTGTGGACTGCTGATTTATTCGTTTATTGGTGTCGTAGGAATAAGCTTACCGTCGGTAATCCTAAATGTATGGTACTGTCGTTTTACCGTGTCAAGCAGACAATCGTTTTCGACTGCGCCATCAGCGATCTACACACTTAATTTTTTTCGCCGAGATTCCAACAGCCGATTGATTCTGCAATTTATTTTGCTGGGATTCAGTAAAACAATTGTCGAGAATCAGCTAACAAATAACATTTTGCTGAGATATCAGCTAACAAACAGATATTTTACAGCGATATCAGAAAAAGTAAATGCCGAAGTAATCGGCTGTTGGAGATTTTACCGAGCTAGATTAAGTGTGTAGGTGTTCTACTGGACCATAAGTTAACGTTTAACCGCCACCGCTCTGCTCTGATAACAAAGGCTTGTCAGTTAGGTTTTGTGTCGAAATATCGAGTGACTTTACCCAAGTAACCAAAAGTTCTGATAAAAACCTATTTGTGGTTTAATCAGCTTGGATGAAGGTGGTCTATAGAATTCTAAGCAGCCTCATTTTTAAGTCGTTATAAGAACTTGAAAGTTCCGGTACCATAATTGAAGAGCATTCTAAGCAGCTTCTGGCGGAACTTGAACAGAACTTTTAGAAAATAAGAAAAAAAGGTTTTTGTCCTCTACACTAATTTTATTTTTAGTTTGCACTTTTATGAAAGTTAATTCTAAAGTCAGGTCTTTGTATGAAAGATAGTTTTAATGGCAGGTATGAACGTGCATTGATTTTTTGGCATTAGTAGTAGTATTGGAGCTGATTGAAGAATTAAACACAGTCCTCCTTCGTGAGTGCCCCAGCACGAACCGCTACGTCATTTGAAATATATTAAAGTGAGTTGTTGTCCCGCCTACTGTTGGAGTTTTCCGGGCCAGTTGACTGACTTGAATACGGAACACAACACCTTGATGAATTTTAAATTGGTGTTTGCCCGCCTGGTATTCCAACACACTTGTGGCGCAGTGGTTAGCGTTCGTAGATCGCATGTCGAATACACGGGTTCAAATCCAGGAAATTGCTCTTTAGTTTTTTTTATGTTTGGATAAAATATAGATGTACTGCAAAAACATAAGAATTATGATTTATTTGAATTACTGGTCATGTCATATTTACGTACTTTATATTTTTTACTCTAATAAAGACTTGTGCGTATTGCTCCATGTGGGCTATGACGGACCTTTTAAGAAACTTTCAAGTTGCTAATAAGTTCCACAGGGAACTTTTAAGATACTATAAAGTTGCTAAGAAGTTCCGCTGGGAACTTGTTCGGAACTTTGTTGTGGTCATGTTTTCAGCATTGCCTGAAGTTCTCAAACAGCGCTTAGGGATGCTTTCGGAACTTTTTTTGAACTTCAAGTTGCTAGGAGTACGCATCAAAACTTTATGGAACTTGAAAGTGGGTTTTATAGTTGAATACGGTTCTTTTGGTTACTTGGAAAGATAGTTCTGTCGGAACTTTATTTGTACTTTATGGAACTTGAAAGGTCTGTTGGAACTTTATTTGAACTTCATGGAACTTTAAGGTTCTGTCGGAACTTTATTTGAACACTTGAAAGTGAGTTTTATTGTTGAACGAGGAACTTTTGGTTACTTGGGTATTGACTCTATTGCTCACTTGTACGACCAATTCTGGAAAATGTTTCCTTGGTCTGGTTTCCTCATCAGTTGACTTCAACCACCGCATAATCGGACGGTGTTCTGTTGCAGCGAACCACTAACTTCTATGATGCGTACGTCTACGAATGTCGAGGAATTATACCAATTTAAGGAATTATTTTCACACTTTTTGACACGGATTAGAAACACTTGTACTGTTTTGTTTTAAGCTTGATTTCATGTAGAAAATAGTCAGATGAATGAAATTTAATAATTATTATTATAATAATAGTAATATATGAGTGACCTACGTTTTAACGACTTTGAGTGATCGGGACTCATATATGAGTCTGATTCATTTGCGGTGTGGAGGTTTTCTTTTTTTTTGGTAATATTAATGTTTGCAAGCATTGTACATTAATGTACTAGAACGGTAAGCATCTATTGTTAAATAGGGGTGATTCAGTTTTTTTTATAGTAAACTAGCGTAAAAAGCAGGATAGTTTATACAATTATTGAACCATAATGATTTTCGTATAAATTTTACATGGTTAATGAATGTATTGCGACAGCGCGTTAATTATATCCAATACCCAAACATTGACTATATAAACAACATAGGTTGATTGAATTGTTGGCTAGTAAAGGGTGATACGGTCAAAATTTGGTCAATATCAACTTGACGCATTTCTTTCAATTTTGCATTTAAAAAACCTGAACACCCCTCATTTTGAAGGTGTGTGTGTGTAGAATGTTGCTCCTATTTTGATTTTGGAATTCACTCTTCAGTTGTCAAAATGCCGTCCAAGCAAGAAGAGCAGCGTATCAAAATTTTGCTCGCGCATCGCGAAAATCCGAGCTACTCGCACGCAAAGTTGGCAAAATCGCTAAAAGTTGCCAAATCAACCGTTACAAATGTAATTAAAGTGTTTGGGGAACGTTTGTCGACAGCCAGGAAGTCTGGATCGGCGGTAAATTGAAAACCGGAAGCCGCTGAGACGACAAAGAGAGTTGCCGGTAGTTTCAAGCGAAACCCTAACCTCTCTCTCCGAGATGCCGAAAATAAGCTGGGTGTATCGTCTACAACCGTGCATCGAGCCAAAAAACGAGCCGGACTATCGACTTACAAGAAGGTAGTGACTCCAAATCGCGATGATAAACAAAATACGACGGCCAAAGCGCGATCCCGGAGGCTGTACACGACGATGCTGACGAAGTTTGACTGCGTGGTAATGGACGACGAAACCTACGTCAAAGCCGACTACAAGCAGCTTCCGGGACAGGAGTTTTATACGGCAAAAGGAAGGGGAAAGGTAGCAGATGTTTTCAAGCACATGAAACTGTCAAAGTTCGCAAAGAAATATCTGGTTTGGCAAGCCATCTGTACCTGTGGCTTGAAAAGCAGCATTTTCATAGCTTCCGGGACTGTCAACCAAGAAATTTACGTGAAAGAGTGTTTGAATAAACGTCTGCTGCCTTTCCTGAAGAAACACGGTTGTTCCGTACTGTTTTGGCCGGATTTGGCATCTTGCCATTACGGTAAAAAGGCCATGGAGTGGTACGCCGCCAACAACGTGCAGGTGGTTCCCAAGGACAAGAACCCTCCCAACACGCCAGAGCTCCGCCCAATTGAGAAATACTGGGCTATTGTCAAGCGGAACCTAAAGAAGACCAAAAAAACTGCTAAGGGCGAGCAGCAGTTCAAGGCAAACTGGCTTTCTGCGGCGAAGAAGGTGGACAAGGTGGCTGTACAAAATCTGATGGCAGGGGTCAAGCGTAAGGCCTGGCAATTCGGATTTGGAAAAGCGGAAGCCTAACTGAATATTTTTCCTGAATTTTATACTAATTGAACTTGAAAAAGAAATTTAATTTGATTTTTTAAATAAACGATTTCACCGATTTACACGCGTTTTCCCTTGACCAAATTTTGACCGTATCACCCTTTAATTAGGTACAACCGATGATTCAAGACTGCAAAATTTAAAAAATCGTCTCTTAAAATGACAATATGCATCATATTTATTCAGCTATTCCGTAGCAAAACGATATAGTGGTTCTCAGAATTTCATAAAAATATTTAGTTTTGTTCCATATCGCAAAATATTATCATTAAGGTGACCATTTCCATGTTAGGGTGGCCCAAAGATCTTTTTTTAAATAACTTTTTTCGTAACCATGGCCGTATTTCCAACATTGAATTGTTAATCCACCAATAATTGATTAAAAATTATTATGTCGCCATGCTTGGTAACCGTCCTTGGCTTAGAAAAATGCTCTACCTTAAACAACGTGAAGCTTAGGATCAGTGCTGCACAATTTCGACAATACACGGTGATACTCAAAATTCTGCTTTGGTCACTCGTTTGAGCTAACAGTCATCGTCAAGGCAAACCATGTCAATTGTCAGTGGCATTTTTGTCAGTGACGAACATGTGCTGATTTGTTTATTAGCTAAATTTAAAATGAAATTAAATGGCTTGAGGAAAACAATTACATGGAGACATTAAAGTGAACAAGCATCTTTGGCCTGAACAGCTTGGATAACAATAATGTGACTCAGAATGCAAGAAATTACCCTTTCTGTTACCAGGTGAATCATTGTCATTGACGAAAAAATTAATGAGATTTTGACAAAGATTTTTTTGAGGATCAAGTCTATCATTGACTATGTGAAAAACAATTTTGTCAATATCGCGCAAAAGTCTGTCAATGACGATGACAAATCTCAGCACTGCTTAGGATAAAGCTCCATGAATTGTTACACACTTTAAATATTAACAACATATTCTGTAACCATGTTTCATATAGAGAGTGCCGCGTGCTATTCTACACCAGCATGTTAAAGCATTAATTCTGTCCTATTTTACACAATGTAAAACATAGACGTTCACGAACCGAACTGGTGTGCTGCTTGTATGTAGTAATTCTCAAAAGAGCTTCGTGAGCTGCCAAACCAGAACCGAGTGCCGGTAATTTATTGCACTTTCAATGCACTGTTCGTCGGTATGGAGAGCAGCAAAAGTGCTTTCTTTTATTGCAAATGTTCCTCCGTTTTATTGTTCCCGTTCACAGCTCGTATCCGTCGGTCGGTTCACACGGCTGCCAATTCATACAATCCAACACACAAATGGTTACCCTCTGTGACTAGCGGTCGGTGTTTTTGGCGGGGATGGCAGTAGAATGCAATGTAGCTAATTGCTCTCCGAAGGCAAACAAATTGAAAAACTAGTTTCCGGACAGAGTAATTGCCCCAACTTTGTCTTTGTGGTGGCTGCAGTAGATGCCTTTGAAAGCAACCGAAGGGTCTCGAAGGTTCAATAAAATCACGCTGTTTCATCAGGCTCTCGGTATCTTTGTCTATAGATTTTGGAAAACATTTAGAAGATACTGAGAAGCAAAGCACACATGATCGAAAGGACACGTGTGTATGAGAAAATTTGCGAAAAAAAAATCTACGAAAACCATTTGAACACGTGATTTGAACAGATAACTTCCATTCAGGTGCATTCTCAGTGTATCTTCTAAATATTTTCCAAAACAATTAATTACATGACATTTACTTTGGTCGATTGGCAGTGATGATATTTAATTTTTATTTGGCCTCCAAAAGACATGGGTTTAATCCCAGTCAGCGCCGCCGAGATTTTCTTAAGCATAAAATCTCTGATCTTGAGTGGAATAAAGGGAAATAAGGCCGTTGGTTCCGGTTCATGAGCTGATGGGTCAATAGAGGATCCAGGTATGGGAGCTGCCTCCCTGACGTCGGTAGTATTGGTACTCAGTACGGAAAAAAGATCGAAGGAAAACAAATCAAGGGAAAACAACGACACTTCTTGGAGTACTTGTTATATGAAAATATTGAATGGCTGAATTTATGAAGTACTTTTTATTTTATTTCTTTCATTAACGGATAACGGTTAAGGGGATCTAAACAACTCTAGTTGCTACAAACCATTTTAGTCACAATCAAGTTGTTGCAACTTTTTGTGAAGGTTATGCGCTACCTGGGAAACCACTTAAAAATGTCAAAATTTAGCATACTGTTTTTCATTGAAAAGTGAAAGAATTATAGAAGCAACTTGACGAAAGTGTTACATAAGCGGTGAAAGTCAAGACATCGATTATTTGAGCCAAATTTACCAGGTGGTGCCATTGAACTCCCAGATTATTCCTGTAAAAACAAATTCCCGGATTTTTCTCGTTTTTCCCGGAATTCTCAGTGGGTACGAAGATGAAACTCTGTTGGGCACGTTGATAAGTAAGTATGTCATGAAAAATATTATATAAAACGGCAGTATTGTTCAGGGCTATATTTTTCTAATTGATTTACCCGTTGATAAGGTTTATTTACTCCAAAGAAAAATATCCGTCAATGCTGGTGAGACTGTGATTTATTTTAGAATTTTAAAAATGGTTAGAGATGTACTAAGATATGCGCCGTTTCTAAAACGGAAGAGGGTTTGGAGCAATAGTCAACGACCGTGTAAGCACAGTGTTGGAACTGATCCTAGCTGGCACGGTGATAGTTTGAAGAGAGAAGTTTGAAATCTGTTGACGGAGGATCCCACTTTGACCACCACCGGGAAGTGGTCCTAGCCATAGGCGTAGCCAGAGAAGGCAGGGAAGGGCGACTGCCTCCCTCCTAAACTCAGGAACACAAAGGCTTTCGGGGAAATGGCGTTCAGGGAAATGACATTCGGCAAATTTTCCATAGTAAATATATTTTCATATATTTTCGCAGGTGTCCTGCTAATCCTCCCTGATGTTGACTTGTTTGGGACAATAGGGCACAATGATTTTCACTACAGGCTTAGAAATTCCTAATTTTACACGTGACGGAATCCATCTTTGACATAAAGGATGAGACGTAAACTAACATGTCATGTAAAATTAATGCTCCGAGATTGTAAAGTTCCAAAGCACGTTTGATTACGCTGAATTTCGCGTCTATTTTATGTCAAAATTGACGCTCGTATACGTCAGTCGCAGAGCACCTAGGTTTTTGAAATCATCATAATTGATGTGTTTTTCGATTCCTGCAAGAATTACATTTCGTCGGATCAACCCCAAAAGGTTTCTACCCTTAAATATCAACATCTACAAATCTAGTACAATTAGCTTAGTACTGCTTACGCAACATGGATACTGGTGCTCAGATCAACACTGCATACACTGATTTTAAATCAGCTTTCGATCGAGTTGTTCATGACATAAGGCTCTAATGTTGGCCTATGGATTTAATATTGGGCCCATCGATAAAAAGCTTCTATTTATCAATTTTATCTAGATTGACGCTTCATTGAGACGATACTAATGGATATTTTTGGTCGCTATTGAAAATTTAGTCGATTGCTGAATTTATGTATGGGCCCAAATTAGGGGCCGACATTACACCCATTTCCCCTACTACTAAAAAGTCTAAGAATAATGGATATAATGTATCTAGCTAGCTGGTTTCGAACATATCTCACGGTTCTTAAATTCGTGTTTAAAAGAAGATCTGAATACAGGTACACCTCGATATAACGCAACTGTCACTTCTGAGTTTCATCGTCGATTTTTCGCAAAAAAAAAAACAATTCAATCACACAATTTAACATTGCCATTAGATAGGGGATTGTGTCACCTGTTTGACGGTATTGTTACTTTGCATGATTGAATTGTTGCTTGTAAGAAATCGACGATGGAAGTGAAAAGTGACAGTTACGTTATATCGATGTATACCTGTACTCGGAACCTTTTTCAAACTTATCTGGCGTGCCAAAAGGAAATAACCTGGGCCCTTCATTATTCTACATCGTCATCAACGACTTCGCTACTGTACTACCATCTGGCTGCTGTGGGTTCTACGCTGATAACGTCAAGATTTACATGGTCATTAAAAGTAGCCAGAACTGCTGTGCACTACAACTGTTGTTAAATTGGTTTTCTGAATGGTGCACTCGGAACATGCATACGTTGAGTATCCACAAATGCAGCATTATATAGTTTCATCGTAAGCTCAAACCGATTACGCACGATTATCTAAATGATGGTATGCCTCTTTAGCGCGTTCATCAAGTTCGTGATCTTGGCGTCATCCTGGATTCAGCGCTGAACTTCCGAATACATTACAACGATTCATCTCCAAGGCAAACCGACAATTGGGATTCAAGTTCAAAATTTCAAGACGATCCTTTTTGCCTCCGGTCTCTGTGCTGTGCTCTAGTACGATCGATTTTGGAATCCAACTCTGTAGTGCCCATACCAGTCATACTTTGTCAGCTAGGTTCGAAGCAATTCACATAACATTCGTGAGATATGCCCTACGAAGACTCCCAGGGCATGATCCGTTGAACCTATTACAATACAGAGATGGATGCAGATTGTTGGGACTACAGACACTAGAACAGTTAAGGAATATTTCCCAAGCTGTGTTCGTTGGGAAAATTATGTCAGGAGAAACCGACTCACTAGAACAATTGAGCCAACTAAATATATACGCTCCTGAACGTTCGCTTCGACAACGGTTTTTTTTTTGGCCCCGATGCTCCCTGTACAGCCTTCAAGATCCTGTGGAAACATTTAAGCGCAGACTGAACGAAAGGCATTGATCATCCAACATGACACAATGAACGATGTTTACTTCGTAAATAGGTGAGTGATATTCAATTGATTTAAAATTATAACGAAGATGCTGTCTTTTATCTTCTTTGTTTCCCGTGTTACTACTGACGATGAGGATCGCTTTGAACGATGCATGTCTAATAAACTTTACACTAGTTTTAAATTTTCATCGTATAATTTTGTCACCATGTGTCACCAATCCGGATTTTTTTTTCCATAATTAAAATAATTTCATTAAAACAATATGGAGTCGGATGAATAATAACAAATAAATAAATAAATAGATTTTGCAGATCATAAAGGCAGACTGCGGCTTAATTTCTGGGATCTATTCTTATTTAAATCAAATTTACCCATAGCGATTGGTATTTTATCTCAACGTTAAGAGCCATTACCAAAAATAATACAACCTTGCGAATGTACAATAAAATGGGGCATTATTCGTTGGCGAAAAGTAAAATTAACCTTAAATTAGTGCCATGCTCAGAGTCAATGAACAATTGCCGTTTGTATGTTAAAAGCTCAACACAAATCAAAAGTAAATTGATACTTACCTTTCATTCATTTTTAAAATCAAAGTTAAACCGTGCTTTGTTTGTCTTTCAGCTTCATTGTCCAGTACACAATCGCAATGATGAGCTTCACAGTTTAGGAAACATCACAAACCTCCGGATGGATTCTATTTGGACAAAGGCTTTGTGCGAGGCGAGCTAGCGATCAACCACTCGTAGCACAATGCCACGAATTTCACAACTGTTTGCATCCTTCCGCTCGGTGGTTATGGTGTCTAACCCTTGCACAGAAATTCTACCACCGACTGCGCTATTATGTTTCGTTGGAGGATTTAGGGAATGGGGTGAAATATTCAACAGATTTGTTTTTTCCCAACCGTTCATTGCGATTGCACCATGCATTTGCTACAAAATGTTTGGATTTGTCGCTCTATGAATAAGGAATTGTAAATTTTAGGTATTCACCATCGAAAAACCAGACGCAAGAATTTGGAGTGAGTGCATTGTCACCGCTGGTATGCCACCTCATTTCGGGTGGGATTGTCCATTCTCCATCTGCAACGTGTTGAATTTATAGAACAGGGATTCAAATTTTCGTCACGTATGCCACCCCATAATTGACTGTAATTGAGCTCACCGGTGGTGATACTGAGCTGGAATTGCCAAACGTGAGAAGACATCGATATGGCTTGATATTGATGCTGTTGAACATCCGTACTGAAAAACTGTATTAGTGTATCTCTGAGGCATTCAAACAAAACGAGACTGGTAATACGATGAATATGACATTAGTTGGAAATGGAGCTCAGCTCATTGAATCCCATACTGATAATTATTTTTTTCCAGCATACTGCCTGATGAGCAGGCTTGCCAAAAGCAAATCTGCGTTTTTGTTCCAAAAAATCTTTTTGTCCTGAAAATCTGTGTTAATAGTTTATGAATTGATCCATTTAAAAATGTTTTGAGCAAAGCGATTAAGCAATTTTTATGATAGAGACATAAAAATAGATAAAAATTAATGGATAATAAATTTCCATTGACATAGCAAACAGAATATTTCTGACATTTCTCATTCTCCTTTTTTATACAGCAGAAAAAAAATATGTAGATATAAGAGTAGGCGTTGAAAAATTGCTCCGAAGTGAAAATATGAGATGTGTTTTTTATGTGATTTTTTTAATCATAATTTAAAAAAAAATCTGTGCAATCTGTTTAAGACCCAAAAATCTGTGATCTGTGAATACAGATTCTTGGTTTTAAAGACTCTGGAAAATCTGTAGAAATATAGATTATTTTGTAGTTTTGGCAACCCTGTTGATAAGTCCTGCAGGTATAACGTTAGCGTTAGCGTTAGCATTGTTATGATATACTTCGTAGATTGGATACTAGCGACACTCACGTCTCTTCTGAAATTCTCAGTTAGACTACTTTCAGGAATAATGCTGGGGAGTAAACATTGGTTCCAATCTAAACAAGAGTAACAAAAGCATGACTGTCGCTATTCCCGGCCACGCTATCCTTGTCATAACAATGTTATGGTAAAGGAAATGTTGATGTAGTACTTACTTAACGAGAGGCCACCGACTTAGCGACACCCTCAGGATTCACCTCAAGTTGGCGATGCAACCAAAAGTATGTATTGTTTATTTGTTGTTTATTTAATCTCTCGATAGCCGGCTATCGAAAGAACATATTCATTTTGTTTAGTGATCATGAATTTTAAGAGTGATGACGGAGAGCTTGGGATTAAACCCATGATTTTCTGCTCAGTAAGCAAAAACGATCCCTCCAGGGTCATCGAGCATCTCATAACCATAACACTTTTCGACAAAATAGAACTACGTTTTCGCTTGATACGCAAATTGTTTCTGAGGTTAATGTTCAATATCAAATATACAAATGATGGTAGCGATTTATTGTGCTGTGGAAGAGCTTGGGGTTAAATCCAAGGTTTTTCTGCTCAATAAGCAAAATCGATCGATGAGCATCTTATAATCCACAGCGCTTCGCGTCAAAGTACGATTAAGTTCTCTAAAGGTATGTAACGAACGATTAAGATATGCAGAATGCATATGCCTTTTGCGGCCGGTAATCAATTTAAAATATTCAAATAGTACTGCCAACGACGACGACAATTATAGCAAATTTAGAGCTTACCCCTTGCCTAGGATGCCTAAGGCTAAAAATCTCTTAAATAAAGTTAAAAAAAAATAAAACTTGCCTAGGATAAAGACACCTTGGCACCTCTACAGGATCCTCTTGTACATCTATCACTGTCTGAAAACATATTAAAAGTGTATTAGAACATCTGTCAACGTGACACGTGACAGCGTTGGCATTAACGTTCTTGCATTAGTTTCCATTGGAAACGCACATGATATTCATGCAGTGGTGAAATTAATGATTTTTATAACACTCTCCTCTACAAGACCCTCTAAGAAGCTTAGTTTCTGCCTTGCTTCCAACGTTAGAATCATATCTTAAGCAATTGACTGTTTCATGGCCCCTCCTTGCATCAATCATATCTTTCAATGGATAATTCGTCGAACGAGGTTGAAGATATGATCACTGTGCTACAGTGGAACTGCCGTAGTCTAGTGCCTAAACTAGACTCGTTCAAATTTTTACTTCACAATTCTGATTGTGATATATTTGCTCTCTGTGAAACATGGCTTTCTTCCGATAAAGAACTCAACTTCCACGATTTTAACATTATTCGCCTGGATAGAGACGATTCTTATGGAGGAGTACTTTTAGGGATCAAAAAGTGCTACCCTTTCTACAAAATTTCCCTTCCTGCTCTATCAGGCGTCGAAATCGTCGCTTGCCAAATAAATGTGAAGAACAAAGATCTTTGCATAGCTTCAGTATACGTTCCACCAAGAACCTCCATTAGCCGTAGTCAACTCTGGAATCTAGTTTCGATTCTTCCATCCCCAGTATTAATTCTGGGTGATATGAACTCCCATGGTACTGGGTGGGGCGATCTATATGACGACAATAGAGCGGCTATTTTTTACGATTTATGTGACGATTTCAATTTGACTATTTTGAACACTGGTGAAGCGACACGTATAGCAAAACCTCCGGCTCGAGAAAGCCGACTCGACCTATCTTTGTGTTCAAGATCGCTATCATTGGATTGTCAGTGGAAGGTTCTCAATGATCCCCATGGTAGCGATCATTTGCCAATCATCATTTCAATAAAGTGTGGCCCTCACTCTGCAGAACCATCTCGGGTTCCATTTGATCTTACAAGGAACATCGACTGGCAGAAATATGCAACGGCGGTGACAATCGGTGTCGAATCAATAGATGCGCTTCCACCATTGGAAGAATATCGATTCCTAGCCGATTTGATTTACAAAAGCTCACTGGAAGCACAAAAAAGAAAAGTTCCAAGTGCACCCTTTAAAAGGAGACCAGCCACACCTGGTTGGGACGAAGAATGCACAAAATTGTATGTAGAAAAATCTGATGCTTTCAAAGCTTTTCGTAGACACAAAACCTCCACTTACTTCGAGGAATATTCAAAGCTTGAGACAAAGCTGAAACAATTAATCAAAGCAAAAAAACGCGGTTATTGGCGCAATTTCGTCAAGGGACTCTCACGAGAAACCTCAATGAACACCTTGTGGAGGGTGGCTCGCAACATGCGTAACCGCTCATCTTTCAATGAGAGTGAAGAATACTCCAACCGATGGATATTCGATTTCGCTAAAAAGGTCTGTCCGGACTCAGTTCCAGCACAAAATATTCTTCGAGAAGCGTCTCCTAGCGGCGGCTCTCTGGATAGACCATTCTCAATGCTGGATTTCTCTATGGCTCTTCTTTCATCGAACAACTCCTCACCGGGAAGCGATATGATTAAATTCAATCTTCTGAAAAATCTCCCAGATATCGCTAAAAGACGCTTGCTAGATTTATTCAATTCCTTGCTAGAAAACAACATTGTACCGCCTGAATGGAGACATGTCAAAGTAATAGCCATTAAAAAACCTGGCAAATCAGCGTCTGACCATAACTCATACCGTCCGATTGCTATGCTTTCGTGCATTAGGAAATTGTTGGAGAAAATGATCCTTCGGAGACTCGATCACTGGGTCGAATCAAATAACTTGCTATCAAATACACAGTTTGGGTTCCGCAAGAGCAAAGGAACAAACGATTGTCTAGCGCTGCTTTCCACAGATATTCAACTGGCCTTTGCGCACAAGGAGCAATTGGCTTCAGTATTCTTGGACATTAAGGGGGCTTTTGATTCAGTTTCCATTGAAATTCTGTCAGACAATCTGCACAGATGTGGACTTTCTGGAATTTTAAATAATTTCTTGTACAATTTGTTGTCAGAAAAGCAAATGAACTTTTCTCTTGGAAAACTGACAACTTCCAGAATTAGTTACATGGGCCTGCCCCAAGGCTCATGTCTCAGCCCTCTTCTTTATAACTTTTATGTCAAAGATATCGACAACTGTTTGGCAGAACAATGCACGCTAAGACAACTTGCAGATGACGGTGTGGTTTCCGTAAGAGGTCCACATGCCGTGGACTTGCAAGGACCATTGCAAAATTCCTTAGATAACTTGTCTTCTTGGGCTATTAATTTAGGGATCGAAATCTCGCCGCAGAAAACTGAACTGGTAGTGTTTACTCGAAAGCGGTACCCAGCCCAAATGCAACTTAATCTTTTGGGCAGAAACATTACTCAATCATTGTCTTTCAAGTACCTTGGGGTCTGGTTTGATTCAAAGTGCACTTGGAATGCCCATATTACGTATTTGAAGCAAAAATGTCAGCAGAGGATCAACTTTCTCCGTTCAATTTGCGGCACATGGTGGGGTGCTCATCCGGGAGACCTCATAACGCTTTATAAAACAACTATTCTCTCTGTTCTAGAGTACGGCTCTTTCTGCTTTCTCTCGGCAAGAAAAAGTCACCTAATAAAATTGGAACGAATTCAATATCGTTGTCTGCGTATTGCTCTAGGCTGTATGCACTCAACGCATAACATGAGTCTCGAGGTTCTGGCAGGAGTAACACCCCTCCAGAACCGTTTCTGGGAGCTCTCTCTCAGAATACTAATCAAATGCGGAGTGACGAACACACTTATAATTGCTAATTTTGAAGAAATTCTTGGGTTGAACACACAATCTCGATTTATGAGAATCTACCACCACTACATATCATCAGATATGTGTCTTCCTTGTTATACTCCAGACCGTGTTCACTTCACCAATCGCAGTTCCTCAATTGAATATGATCTGACCATGAAACAAGCAACTCATGGGATTCCCGATCAACTTCGACCTATTATTATCCCACGTATTTTTACTGAAAAGTACCAACAAGTCAATTGCATGAAAAGATATTTTACAGACGGGTCCCGTCTCAATGGATCCACTGGCTTCGGTGTCTTCAATGAAAACTCTAGCGCCTTCCGCAAACTTCAGGAACCTTGTTCCGTTTTTATTGCTGAGCTGGCAGCAATCAACTTCGCATTGGGGATGATTTCCAATATGCCCACAGACCATTACTTCATCTTCTCGGATAGTCTCAGTTCGATTGAGGCTATTCGGTCGATGAAACAAGGTAGGCACTCATCTTATTTCCTTTCAAAGGTAAGGGAGCAGATGTGTGTGCTGGTCGAAAGATCATATATGATTACCTTTGTATGGGTCCCCTCACATTGCTCAATCCCAGGCAATGAGAAGGCGGACTCTCTCGCAAAGGTGGGCGCGCAGGAAGGCGAATTGTATGACAGGCAAATTTCACACGATGAATTTTACCATTTAGTGCGTCAGAGTACCTTTTCGAGTTGGCAAACCGATTGGGACACTGGAAATCTTGGACGGTGGTTACATTCAATTATTCCTAATGTTTCTTCGAGAGCGTGGTTTAAAGGCTTGGGCTTAAGTCGTGACTTCATTCGCGTGATGAGTAGACTTATGTCCAACCACTACTCGCTAGATGCTCATCTCAATAGAATAAACCTCGTGGACAGCAACATCTGTCGGTGTGGAAACGGTTACGATGACATCGAACACGCAGTTTGGCAATGTACGGATAATGACGCCGCCAGAGAGCGACTTTTGAATACCCTCGAGGCCCAAGGAAGACAACCCTATGTTCCTATCAGAGACGTGTTGGCAACCCGTGATCTCTGCTATATGCAGTCCGTTTATGTTTTTCTTCAAATGTCTAGTATAAGAATTTAATTCCTTTTGTCTTTTGTCTCTCTTTATTAGTTTTTGTTTGTCTTGTCCCCCCGTCTCGATGAGTCTCATCGTCGCCCACTGGTCACCCACCATAGCCGGTCGAACTCCGGACGAAGCTAGAACAGCACTACCGTTCATACTGGCGACAACGCTCTGATGAGACAACGAAACCCTACCCCAAGCTCCTCCCCTGATCCTATCCTTCGAAAATGTACCCTTCTAACCTCGAGTAAGCCGCGAGTAATCGGCCCAACTCCTACTAGACATAGAATTAAGTGAATTTTGTTACACACAGTGAACAATGAATTATCGGCTCCCTAAAGCTAACGCGATTGAGCCTTCCAAATAAACGAACTAGATAAAAAAAAAAATAACACTCTCCTCGGCGCAGGGAGGTGGACCCGTAAAGGCCTGTATAGAGATCGAAGCAAAGCGAAAACCTCATATAAAATACTAAATGCTTCACCTGCGTGAAAAACGCAATTGGCAAATTTATCAAAAAGAGCAGCAGCTAAGCGAAAAGTTGACGTTTTCAGCGTATCTGTCAGATTTTCACTTCACCGGAGGTGTAAACTGATCGATTTCGTTTCACATGAACTGTGAAAAAATGAAACTGGAATATGTTCCACAAACATTTTTTCACAACCTTTTTCGCTTGCGATATTTCTTGATTTTTCGCGTGCTTCAATTTTTGTTTCGCTTCGATCTGTATACTAGGCTTAAGCAGAGACACTTACACGAAATTCACGGGAATTTAAGAATCTCCTTCCAACGATACGATCCAACAAATCGAATAACGCAATTTGCAATACTTATTAAGCTTCCTGCAGGATGGTTTGTTAAGAAGGGCTCGTCAATTTCACTGAAACTGTTGGAGTAGAATTCACACCACCACAATCTAATGGTGGTCCTGCAGGTATAACGTCAATCATAAACTTTCTTGTTCTTGGGCATTCGTATTGTGAATGAGCTGATATTCTACAATTCAAGCATATTAGCGTGCACAGTGAAAATTCTGTGCAGCCCAATATTAATCCGACTTTCAGGGAATAGCAGTGCATAATTCACCCCTGGGGTCAAATGCTCACTTATTGAAAAATACCGATAACTTTTCCTTAGATGCTTTTTGCGAGTAACGGATTGTGCATGTTTTCATCTGGACGTTTCTCTAATATTTCTTGATCATGAAAGCATATATTGACAAACAGATTCTTTAAAAAAAATGTATTTTGTGCAAAATATGACACAGTTGTTAAAATGGTCGACTACACATTAAACTTTTAACAGCATATATCGCAAAAGAAAGGAACGAATTCAATTTTCGTATATTTTTTAAATGTTTTATTTTAGGAATAACATAACATTTATTGAAAATAATTTTCGTTAATTCTTTTAAGCCCGTTTCGTTAAACTAGTTTTCGTAGATAAAACATATTTTTCGTAAAACATACGAAACATTCGTATTGCCTATCCTCGGACACAATGCTAATATTACGCTTTATTCGTATAATAAACGAACTGAATTCCGTCCAGAACAGCAGACTGCTACTTTTATCGCCTTCTCGCTCATTCCAGGTCTGTTGCTCTTGTTGCTGATGGCGGTTATATGATGGTTTGGGGTAGAATTTCAATGGAGAATCAGAGGGAAATTAGTAAGCACGGATGTGAATGGACGCTGGCTTCCCTAATATGTGGTAGTGAAGTGATAAATTGATTGATATTTGTATGAATTTGCCCTCGTCGATAATATGGAGGATTAAAATATTCATTGAATTCATTTCTAAAAATAAACAGCAGAGGTACGTTTGTACGAAATGCCTTCGTACATCCTAAGATAACCAGAAATACAGTTACAAAATATGCGTTGCTCTTTGTAAAATTTTCGTAAAATGCACGCATTTTCTTTTTGAGGTATAGAAATCTTCCGTATTTTATTCCATATACACATACCAAACATTCGTATTTATTTTACAAATCATTCGCTCCGAATGGAAATTACAATCTGTAACGTGATATTTTTTACGAAACTAGCTTCATACAAAGTACGAATCTACTCCGTAGCAGATAACAACGAATGGATTTGTGGATCAAACGAACGATTTTGTTATATAAACTAAATTTTATTTTCAGTGTTTGAAATACCTCATGCCTTTGAATTCTCCACTTGCAGGTTATGGCTTGTCTCTATCATGCGGTGCATTTTACCCCCATGATGTGGTGCGTTTTATCGATAGTTGTCGTCCGTCTAGCCCCTATGTTGTGGTGCACCATGCACCATGAAACAGGCGTTTAATCCCGATATCATTTTGGAATAGATTTATGAAATGCCTTGTAAATCATAAAAAATCATCGTTTTGGAGTTCGAAATCGCTCGTTCTTCGTAGAAAACATCGTAATGAACCATACTCAATTTTTGATTTTAGCTTCCATACACAAGCAATTGACGAATTTTCTTAAACGGTACGTTTTTCACCATCCTACCCTACTTCACTTTTGCTGGTCCGACGTCACTCAAGATTTGCCCTGCGTTACAATGTCACGTCAACTACCTCGGTTCGTGCCTGCTTGTTTTCAGTTTTTTTTAGAGTTCCACACTTCCTATACACGCAAACCAAAAATGTATTACATTGAATTTTAATTGCATTTCCTATCATCCTCCTCAGTGAATACCAATGCGAATGGTATAAGTTGATCTTGCAGACGATGTAATACTTTTTGATCTTTTTAATTTCGTGTTCTGTCTACGCTTTCAACTATACCAGCTTCTTCTTCTTCTTTGCATTACAAACTTATTGCATATCGCATGATTAGCTTATTGATTGCCCTCAATATAGTGTTCTAAATTCACTTCCATAGTTATTAATTGAGAGCTTTCGATTTCTGTACCATTTTTGCATTAGTATAATTGTGTGGTAAGTACAATCATACTCTATTGCTCAGGGAAGTCGAGAAATTTTCCAACCCGAAAAATTCCTAGAACGGACCGGGAATCGAAACCCAGTCACCTCCAGCATGGTCTTGCTTTGTAACTGCGCCTTCACCGACTGAGCTAAGAGAGGCCCCTATACCAGTAAATATTTTATTTATGACATTGTAGAACGACGCGCACACTTGCCACGATTCCCTCTAATTCCCGTTCAGCAGAAAAAGTATACGAAATAGACCAGAAGAAATGAGCGCCGATCCATATTTCGAAACAAGGAGAGAACAGTGGAGAATGCACAGATTTGATATTTGCATTTGTGATTTTTCTTTCGTCTTCCCAGGTATCCCTTCCCTGTGGTCAATAACTGTCATAACTACACAGCAAACAAGTCTGAATTTTAATTGTTATGTAAACTTGTATTTCAATTCAGGCAATGAAGCAATTTGTAAGCAATGTTGTTTGCAAAGATATACTTTTGTATACAATATTTTCTACTTTACATGAAATGTCTCATATCCTAGACTGTTGGTATCTTCAGCAAAATTTTTCAAGTGGACAAGGACTTTCTAATGACATACTTAGTTTAGTTCCTGATCACACCGTGATTAGATGGCGTTGCAACTATAATTTAACAGAATCATCATATCAAAAAGTTTTCTTCGACAAAGTTCTGTTTCAAAATATTGAATAAAATCTATAAACTCGGTTTTATCTGGAGACAGCTTCACAGGATTCACGGGACGGGTGAAAAATCATTTGGGCTACAAAATGGTGAGTTGACAACCTGGAAGGAGCGGAATACCTAGCCTTGGTCCTCACAAGTTCCTTCTTCACGCCTCCTCGAGTCATATGATAACAAAAGACTACCAGCTGAAACATGAACACAGCTGGGTGGCGTAGCCTGGGCAATGTTGCCAGTCCGGCAATAGCAAAGTGAAGAGGTGCGACGCGAACACTGGTGCGGTAATTATTGTACGGTGATAGAGGAAATGCTTCACCAAACCTGAGTGTCTGTTCATCCTGGAGGTGCGGCTCAAAACGGCGTCTGTTCTCCATGTTAGGAGCGGCTGATCACCGTCCTAGTGCCAGCGTGGGACTCTTAACAGAGCTGTGCACGATGGTCCCCCGGCAAGACAGGGGGTTGGGGCAGGCCCAACAAGCCGCCCTGAAAAAAAAACAAAGTTGCAAAAACTGAAGAAAGAAATACGGTTGATTGGAAACTCGGAACATGGACCTGTAAATCGCTCGACTTCCCGGGTTGCGATAGGTTAATCTATGACAAACTTTAACCACGCAACTTCGAAGTCGTAGCACTGCAGGAACTTTGCTGGACGGGACAAAAGGTATGGAAAAGCGGGCATCGTGCGGCTACTTTCTACCAGAGCTGTGGCACCACCAACGAGCTGGCAACCGGCTTTGTAGTGCTGGGTAAGATGCGCCAACGCGTGATTGGTTGGCAGCCGATAAACGCGAGGATGTGCAAGTTGAGGATTATGGGCCGCTTCTTCAACTACAGTATCATCAACGTGCACTGCTCACACGCAGGGAGACCCGACGACGAGAAAGAAGCGTTCTATGCGCAGCTGAAGCAGGTGTACGACGGCTGTTCGCAACGGGACGTCAAAATCGTCATCGGCGACATGAACGCTCAGGTAGGACGGGAGGAAATGTATAGACCGGCAATCGGGCCAAACAGCCTGCACGCCGTATCGAACGACAATGGCCAACGATGCGTGAACTTTGCAGCCTCTCGGGGTATGGTATTTCTAAGTAACTTTTTCCCCCGCAAGGATATCCACAAAGCCTCCTGGAGATCACCTGACCAACACACAGAAAACCAAATCGATCACATTCTAATCGACGGGAAATTCTTCTCCGACATTATCAACGTCCGCACGTAGCACAGTGTGAACATAGATTCGGACCACTACCTAGTTGCAGTATGCATGCGCTCAAAACTCTCGACGGTGCATAACACACGTCGAATTCGAACGCAGCGACGCAACATTGAGCAACTACGGGACGCTGGAGTTGCCCAGGACTACATGCTGCAGCTGGAAGTTGCACTACCCACGGAAGAGCAGCTTGGCACAGCTTCTCTTGAAGATGGCTGGAAGGACATCCGTTCAGCCATAGGTAGTACTGCTGCAGTGGCACTAGGTACTGCAATCCCGGACCGAAGAAATGACTGGTTTGACGGCGAATGCAAACTGTTAGTAGAGGAGAAGAATGCAGCACGGGCGAGAATGCTGCAACACCGCACGAGATTGAATGTGGAGCGATACAGACAAGCGCGGAACAGACAAAACTCGGTTTTCCGAAGAAAGAAACGTCAGCAGGAAGACTGAGATCGTGAGACGATGGAAAATCTGTACCGCGTAAACGACACACGGAAGTTCTATGAGAAGCTAAATAGTTCGGCAAACGCTACGTACCGCAAGCCGATATGTACAAGGACTTGGACGGTAACCTTCTCATGAACGAGTGTGAGGTGATTGAGAGGTGGAAGCAGTACTATCAACAATCAATACGAAACTAACGATTTTAAATTGGCTCACTACTTGACTAGCCTATTGGTCCCAAGCAAACGATTACCGTACCCCATTCTAGTCGAAATTCTACTACTACATAATGTTTATTTTGATTCGCTATGAAAGTTTGACAGATAAAATGAGGGGCTAGTGTATTTTCCTATGTTTCGAGGGGTAAATCGATTAGCTTGGGACCGAAGAGAGTACCAGAGCTGAGCCAAAAAGTTGAGCACGTTATTTCGGGATCTTCTAGTCTTAGAATTACCTCCATGGTACTATGACGAGCACCTCAACGGTGAAGCAGCAGAAAACGAAGGTGGCACGGCAACAGACCTTGGAGCACGCGCAGAAGACGACAGGCTACCAGCCCTTGATCTTCAAGAAGTTGAGGAGGAGATCGGTCGGCTGAAGAACAACAAAGCAACTGGTGTAGATCAACTACCAAGTGAGCTATTAAAGTACGGTAGTGAAGCACTGGCTAGAGCACTGCACTGTGTAATTGCCAAGATTTGGGAGGAGGAGATATTACCGGAGGAGTGGATGATAGGTGTTGTATGCCCAATCTACATAAAGGGCGACAAGTTGGATTGCTGCAACTACCGCGTGATCACACTGCTGAGCGCCGCCTACAAGGACTCTCCCAAATTCTATGCCGCCGCCAGTCACCATTTGCAAGAGAGTTCGTGGGGCGGGATTCATGGGTGCCCGCGCTACCACGGACCAAATTTTTGCGATCCGGCAGGTTCTGCCCACACATCATTTGTTCATCGATTTCAAATCCGCATACGATACAATCGATCGAGATCAGCTATGGCAGATTATGCACGAGTACGGATTTCCGGACAAACTGACGCGATTGGTCAAGGCGACGATGGATCGAGTGATGTGCGTTGTTCGAGTATCGGGGACACTCTCGAGTCCCTTTGAATCTCGAAGGGGGTTACGGCAAGGTGATGGACTTTCGTGTCTGCTGTTCAACATCGCGTTAGAAGGTGTGATCAGAAGAGCTGGGATAGACACGAGTGGCACGATATTCAGGAAGTCCATCCAGCTCCTTGGCTCCACCGATGACATTGACATGATGGCACGGAACTTTGAGATGATGGCGGAAACGTACATCAGACTGAAGGCTGAAGATAGACAGATCGGACTTGCCATCATTTTGGGCATGGACATGGACATGGACATTTGGGCTCACTGGTGACCGCCGAAAATGATACCAGCAAAGAAATTCAAAGACGCATTATGGCAGGGAATCGTGCCTCCTTTGGACTCTAGAGGACGCTCCGGTCGAATAAAATTCGCCACCGCACGAATTTGACTGTCTGCAAGACACTTATTAGACCGGTGGTCCTCTACGGCCACGATACCTGGACTATGCTCGTGGTGTTTTCGAACGGAAGGTGTTGTGTACCATCTACGGTGGAGTGCAGAGGATGACGGAACGTGGAGGAGGCGAATGATGGTCATGTTTTGAACCCACCACAGCATGCATTTGGCGCTACTGTATATAAACTATCAAATGTAAAATACTGTGGTAGCCACAGCATAGTTCTGTCAAAACCTCAGCATTTTCATTGATCCATTTCTATGCGTTGATAGCAACTTTTATAGGTGAATTCGAGCAAAACTTAAAGCACCGGAACGCTATCTGGTGACGATATTTGGAACTGTCAAAAGAGTGATGAAATTCAATGTATAGGAAAGTGCATTATTAAACTAATATTTCCGGTGGAAAATAACAGTGACAACAATAAAGATGGGGCCTCCCTTAGCTCAGTCGGTAAAGGCGCAGCTACAAAGCAAGACCATGCTGGAGGCGGCTGGGTTCGAATCCCAGTCCGGTCTACGAATTTTTCGGGTTGGAAAATTTCTCGACTTCCCTGGGCCTAGAGTATACTTGCCACACAATTATACTAATGCAAAATGGTACCTGGCATCGAAAGCTCTCAATTAATAACTGTGGAAGTGCATCTAGAACACTAAGTTGAGAGCACGCAATAAGCTAATATGCGATAAGCAATAAGCTTGAAATGCGAAAAAGAAGAAGAAGAAGACAATTAAGATGGACAACATAGGTAATATAATGCTGTATATAATGATCATATTCCTGGATATTGTTTGGGCTTCAGAAACGTATTTGCTATTATGAACTGCTAGGTTATTTGTTTGGTGTTTTGGAAACGTATTGGAATATGTAGGAGATGTACATGTACAGAGTCTTGACAGGCATGGGGTAAAAGTAAAACGAACATGACGGCTCTTTGGCATGCAAAACTAGTGGAGAAGCTCTGATGTAAGCACCCAAAGCTATTTTCAAATGCACCTAATAAAGAAGATCTTCTGCAACAACTTGCCAAAAAGCTTTCAACCGAATTCTCCAAGGTAAAGTTGCTGCAACATGTTGACGACAATATAAATTTTAAAGCGTTTCTTCTATTTACAGCATCTCAGCGAACTCAGCCATCAAGAAGCATATCGATGGAAGAGAACTCAGCTGTCCAATACCCACCTCAAGGCCACTGAATCGTTCAGATCATGGTATTTGTGTCTCCCGACATGAATTGCATGATATGATCAGCATCAACAGTGAAGCACCTTGCTCAACATCCAGAACCAATCTTAAGTTGCTTCCGGAGAACCTAAGACTATGTTAGGAAAATGTTGTGGTTAGAGATAAGCAGTCCATACTGGATATTTGTGATGATACCAAAGATCAGCAAAATAATGCTTGGTATTTGCATCGCTCTATCAGAATTACCGCTAGTTCTTGTTATGATCTCTATACCTACACCCGCAACAAAAACGCTGATTGGCACAGGCAAATTCAGCAGTAACTAAATCCCAAAGCGTTCCGCTCAAAGACCCTTGACTATGGTAAACGGACTGAAGAACTAGCACTAAACTACTACAAAAAAAAACCAAATCCTTTTTAGTGTGTTACTTGGATTGGCGTTAGTCCAGATGGAATTAACTCTACATGCATGCTCCTACTTGAAATCAAAATCCCGTCTTAATTGGATGGTGAACCAATGCAAGGCAACGCATACTTATCTGAAATAAGTGAATTCCTCTTAGGGTTTGAGCGGAAGCACAAATATTTTGCTCAAGTACAAATGTGCATGCATGTCACTGGATGCATGAAGCGCCATTTTATTGTATATTGTAAGTATGAGGACGACTTTATAATCATTGAAGTGGATTACGATGAAGACTACGTTTCAAATTTAGTAAGTTCATTGAAACAGGTTTATTTCAATCATATGTTGCAAGAAATTGTAGGTAGAAACGAAAATATTCGTAATAAAATCACACGTACTTTTTAATACTGTAGGTACACATACAAGAGGAAAAAATAAATGATCTGAAGAATCAATGACTAGAAATGATTTATTATTGAATTCTGATTGTTATAGGTACATATTGTACATGTTTCTTTATCTAAATAGATTTCTGCCTCTCAAATAATCTGTGAGCCACTAAAACTGTGTATCAGGCCTGTGAAGTTGTTTTACCAGTACACACTGGGGCAGAATGGTACTTTTGTTTGACTGGTTTGTTGGTATTTTCAGTAAAGTTTTTCAAGTGGACAAGGACTTTCTAATGACATACTTAGTTTAGTTCCTGATCACGCCGTGATTAGATGGCGCTACAACTGTAATTTTACAGAATCATCATATCAAAAAACTTCCTCCAAAAAATTTATAAAATCTGTAAGCTCGGTTTTATCTGGAGACAGCTTTACGGGTTTCACAAGAATCAAAATCACCGAAACAAATTCCGAAAAGGAAACCGAGTGAGAAGAAATCGACAGTGAGCATGCATAAAGGCGAATACGCGATGATCGATTCTCTTCATCGATTTTCTCTTTGCATTGCTACAGCTAAGCGAAACAATTTTCTAGAATTTGTTCAATGCAGAGTAGTAATAGGTTGTATTGGCTATAAAAAGCAACAGCAAACGCACCGAGATACGTTAAATCTAGCGAGTTATTAACAAAAGAGAAAATCGATGAAGAGAATCGATCATCGCGTATAGGCCCTTATGCATGCTCACTGTCGAAATTATCATGCTTACTTTTCTCGAGAGAATTACTTTGCTTGAAAAAAGTTCTCTCTCTCTCTCTCTCTCTTGCTTTAGCTTTTCATTCTCTGTACGGGTGGAAAGTGCCATTCTCACATCAACTATTATTGCGGTGCTTGTTCCCTTGTATTGTAAATTTCGAGAAAGCACTGGACACAGATCCCGCACAGATGGTTGGTACATATCGGATAGCGTTGTCATAAAGTTTAAGTCAGAAGAATCGATGCTGCATTGCTTATTGCATGACCGAGAACAAATAATTTTCAATTATGCCGATGGGAACCCTAATAAAATGGTTATGGTTATTTTGCTTAACGACGTGTTCGAGATATCATCCAAACCATTTGAAGAATAGTTCTATTATTTGGGTTATCGTTCGTTTATGGTATTTTTATTAGGGAAATCATGACGCGTATTACTACTATAAATTCAGGATAGTGAACTATACCGCGAAGGAGCGGATAAAAGACGAAGAGGAGCCAAGCGGCGGGCGCTGTTGAAGGAGAAACAATTGGAAGAAACAAGGGAGTTGAGGGCACGGCAGAAGAAGGAAGCTAAGCTCAAGTCGCCTCCCAGGAAAAAAAAATGTTCCTCATGAATATGTTTGTTTGTGATTATGAAATTATTTGCTGGTTCTGTGCTCCGTGGAATCCCTTTGAACAGTTGAGCCTTAAGAAATAAACTAATAAAAAAAAATCCGGTGAATAAAAATGTTTTGATATTACTAAATTAAATTCAAACGTGTTTTTAAGCATTGCCTAAAGTAAACCTCAATATAAAGTAGTTGTTCGAACCTTGGGCTCTGTATTTGCCAGGATTCGGAGGTATTTCTTCCCGTTCTTATCAGAACGAACTGCGCACAGAAACTGGTGTTGAAATTTAGCACCCAAAGATACTACTGCTGTGCGAATTATCCACTCAGTCACCTTGCATTGCAGTCACCAACAGCGTTGCAGTTCGTGAATTTAACGTTATTGACGCACGGGCACACGAAAGATCAAACGACTGAACTCTTAATACTGACGCGATAAAGTATCGATTTCAGATCACAAGCAATAAATTCACTTTACTTCTCTGTAATTTACTGCTACCTACGGATGGTTAAAATTTGAGGTAGAAACTATAGATTTGGTTGCGCAGGCTATTTGCTACTGATTTTATTGTATTTACCTACATACATACCATTTTGTCTTGCTTGGTCAAGTGTCGTTCATTTACCATTGGAATAAGTCAATCTCTCTCGTGAGAATTGGTGATCATCATTAGGCTGGTTCACGATAAGTTTATGTTAATTCATATTGATTTCAGCTTATTTGTAGTTTGGGCTAAGTTCACTAGTTTTAGGATCTAGCTGTAGTTTTAGACTTTAGATTGATATGTACAATATTTACAAAATTGAAGTTTTGATTCTAATCAGTGGATACTGATCATTAATAACAACAAATAAAATAAGAAATGTAGTTGAAAAGTCGCGGTGAAGAACTTCATCCACAATAACAAACATTCAAGCGATCGTTCCATCTTTATGATATTTTTAGTGCCACCCTGTAAATAATGTATAGGGTATGTATTCATTTAGAGAAAGTTTGCAAATATTATGATCTGGTTTTGCCATGATGCAGAAATAAACCCTAAAGCAGACACCAAAAATATTGTGACTTCTCAAAAGTATTAACAGTCATATGTATTGATGCAAATATTAAAGACGAAAATATTCATGAACATCTAAACCCAAAATCAAAAATGTTTGATTTCATATTTTAATATTTCCCTCCATTTCCCCCTTCTGTTTGACTATAAAGCAGCAGATGGGATCTGCTCCTCTTAAACCATCATGTTGTCCGTTAAAAGTAAAGATTTTTTTTCCTTAAAAATCGCTCGAAATATTTCATTGAAAATTACATTTGCATGAACATGATAGCATCCCATTGCGGAAGCGGTTTGCTTTTACCGCCATCATCTATCCCGATGAATAATATGAAGGTGCGAGAGCGGAAAATCAAATTTAATTTTATACGGCATTGATGTGGGCTTTTCGGTCCTGTTGAATTGAACGTAATCTTATTAAAGAACGTCTCGTTCGTTTCAACCCCTTCCTTTTCCTTCACGTCACATGCCACGCACTCATGGTACGAAATTTCGGTGGATATCCTGCTGACAACGTCACCTGCCGTTTGGGAAAATTGATTTCACACATCGGTCGACCATTCTGTGCGAGGGAAATTGATGGCTGGTTTCACTAATGTGATATTGTGCTCTCCGTGTCGTTTAAGCGGCTGTTACTTTTGAAATTGGAGTTTTCCTGTTTGCATAAATTTTGGAGCTTAACTTTGGTTTTCCTGTTTTTTTGGTTCGTGCCTGCACGGTTGATAATTTTGCGCTCCTATCTCTAGCTCAAACAATAGTAAACAGTACGGTTTTATATTTAATGCACGTGGATTGATTTCCAACAAAAAAGGAAAACTTTAAAGCTGCCCAGCTTTGCACGATCAAACTTTATCTCATTCTGCTAGCTTAAGCTTTTCTGTTCTACACCCACATTACCTGTCCAGTTTCCTTGGGGACGGCCATGGAGAGAGTAACGATAACACAGCTTCGTTCAGGTGCCGTATGGCGAGGAAGAACAATGTTCCTTCATCTATCCAAAGGTAGAAGATTTATGGTTCGATGGGAACGAATGTATGTGCAAAGTTGATTATATGTTGCAATATGTGACTGTACTTTTACATGGGAGCAATTTGCTGCAAGAATGCTGTAGGAAAAATTCCACAAGAAAAATGATTTATTTCCATATCTGATCGATAAGACACAATTCGTTTACGGTAAATTTGAGCTGATAATACTTTGTACAAGCAGATCCACATGCTGTTGTATTCATTTTCTGGATCTAGTGAAATATATGCACCATCATTTCCATTATCAAGACGATTGCGCAAATGCCTTCTAATGATAATTCAACCGTAACTTTTCAAATAGACGTATCTGTTTTTGTAAACAATCACTTCAATCGACGATTTGTCTTAACTGCTAACTCACCCACGCAAACAACCACCATCATCAGGTAGGGGAATCTTTCCCCTACTATCTGGTGTTACTAGTTTCTGTGAGTGAGCTAGCAGTTTCCACTAATCGTCGATTGAAGTGATTGTTAATAAAATCAGATACGTCGATTTGAATAGCTACGCTTGAATTGTTAAGCAATGGTGCAACAAAGGTGTCGATAATTTGGAACCAGCTCTCAGGTGTTGAATACCCAAGTAACATTTAAAGTTTTATCGCGGGTTTAAAGCACTCTATATGTCTAAATCATAGTGTACAGAACCCTTAAAAAACAAAAATTGTTACTTGGGTAAGTTTCTGTACTGGATAAAAGAAGAAAATAATTTCTTAATTAATTCATCAAATAGGATCAAGATCTTAATTCCGTCATAGTTAGCACAACCCACACTTAACAAAAAATGGGATGATTCTAATAGAGATGAGTTCTTAATTTATTTACCTTTTCATATGTAAGGCAGACCGCTTCTTCGTCGCAATCGCCCATTTCCGTTCTATCAAGCAGAACACTTCAATGATATCAATGATTTCACAGTTCACAAATCAATAATACGTGTATTCCGATGCGTTAAGTAGTTCATAACTTAAACCTCATGAACAAAATCTAATGGCGTTTCAATGCGTTAGGACGAATTTGTAATAAAGAAGCAGTGTTAGATTATAAACAATAACAATATCTCAAAAATGTGTGACTCTTTATCAAATCCAAAGGTAAATACATTTAGAAGCCATCTTTGATAAAAACATTTTGTTTTTGTTAAAACCCATCAAAAAAAAAAAAATAGTTAAAACGCGTGATTAGTAAGATGAAAATTTGATCAAAAACCCTACCCGAGCATAGTTGGATATCAAAATACTATCAAAATGCTATCTAATTTTGTTTTTAAAATCATGTTGATAACATATTGTGATATGCATTTTTTTTTTTTAATTTAGGTTGAATTCATATTTTGATATTATTTTGATATTTCTAAAAAATATAATTAAAACAAAATTTGATATTTTATAAAAAGAGCATCCACATTTATCACTATATAAATCTACATTTATTTTTATTTTTTCTTCTAACAAGTCAATCAGGATGCTTGCTGTTTTCTTTATGAATATCACAAAGACAATTATAATTTTAGTCACTCTAATAAAGAAAAAAAAATATGATTTTAACAGTGTTGTTTTGCATCATTTATTGATATTGATCTACCTGCGAATTGAATTTACAAATCGATATAAAGTCGATTTCGTTCTGTTCGTCTGTAATACTTATACTAATACATTGTCGAATATTGTAATTTATCTTTCGTAGGCTTAGTCGATTTCTTAGCTCATATTTGAATATGTTGTCATAAATCTATCAGTTCTCTCCAAACAAAATAAATATCGTCATTCATGTTTGTTAAAATTTGTTCGATGCTAAAGAACTGATCATTCTTAATAATATAAGAGTCATCGTAGACTAATTATATTGAAGATAATTCCACTAGAATTTGTCATGAAAACGAAACTCTAAATTTAAAAACTTCACATCGTCTATTTCTATGCTATTGGATCTAATAAACTTCAATCTTTCTTCATAATTTAACTTTTGTTATTTGTCGATTATGACAGAAGCGATTCGTTATATACTTTTTTGTAATTTGTTAAATATGGCACCATTCGCACTATATTGAGAACTTTTTGTGATGTTGAATCTTGATATCAACCAATAGATTTCATGCCGGCGCCGGTGGTGTAGTGGTAAGCGTGACTGCTTTCTAACACCCCAGTGGGTCTGGGTTCAATCCCAACCGAGGTCGGTGGGATTTTTCTGAGGCATAAAAATCTCTGGTCACGTCTTCCTTCGGGAGGGAAGTAAAGCCGTTGGTCCCGGCCCATGTGTGTTGTGAATGGGTGCGATATCCTACGCAAGTGTGGAAGCTGCCTTCCTGCACATTCGGTTGCCGTCAATGGATGGCAATCGATGTCCGTCAGTGATTGGCACTAGATTGCGGAACAGAGACCGACGTTAAATAAAGGAAAAGAAGCAATTGATTTCAAAACAGTCAGATTACTAAATTTGATATCGTGATATCAAAATAATATCTAATTAAGTTTTATTAATTTTTTTTTGTTTTTCTACCATAGTTATAATAACATATTGATTACGTATTTTGTTTATTATTAACGAAATAACTAATTTCAAAACGCATACATGGATTTGTTATCAAAAAAATATGATTTGTTATCTTTTTAATATCTTTTTAATATCATAATTCATACACCATTTAGATCTAATTTTTTGTAGGATAACTGTTTACTCGGCCACACGGTAGGCAAAATGTGTTATCACGAACTCTTATATCAAAATATCAAATTTAGTTTTCATTTTGTTTTCATTCTCTGCTCGGGTACCGTTAGATTTGATAAAGAGTCAAACATTATATAACACTGCTTCTCGATTCTAAGTTCATCATACGACTTTAAATTTCGTACAAACACATTAAACCGTCATTGAATTTACGTCGGCATACCGATGAAAGCAAGGGATTCACTAACAGCGTTTTTTTTTTTGTTTTTTTGAGAGGAATGGATGTAAATATTCAAACTATGCGTTCTTAAATCATTGATATATTTTGTGTTTTTGTTCGATAGAACAGAAATACCCACGTAACAATTCAAGCTGACAGGTCGTGTGCGAAGAATAGCTGCGACCAAACTGGAGTATAGAAAATTGAAAAGCGCCGGAAAAGAAAATTTGGGGTGTGTAAAAGGCATTTAAACTATATAGCTTCATTTCGCCGGACTTGAACAATCATTGTTCCTAACATAGTTTGTTGTTATGTAAGGAGCCAAGTAGCGACTATTTTTGATTACTGCAAATTGCATTTGACAAGCAATTGACCCAACAAATATTTTTAAATACTGTTTTTGGCAGTATGCATCTCGTTTTTTTGGAATTTGAAAGTACATAGAACCTTGAAATAAAATAACAGTAATTCTTATTCACCTAGCAGTTTCATCTACACCGCTACATCTCGAAAACGGTGTGACTTAGCAAAATTTTACTCGAGTGCTTTTCAATTGTAAATTTGGTGTACTTTCATTACAAAAAGTCGAAAAAGTAATTGGACCATGTTTAAGATATTTTTCCAAAAACTTGAGTTTTTTTTTTAAATCTGAACTTTTTGTTCATAATTTATCCATCTTGACCTATAGTGCAAAAGATGGCATTTGTTATCCCCTAAAACATATCAAAAAATAAAAAATGAAGTACAAAAATCTTTTTTCTGAAAAATTGTTCTTAAGACTCTATATGAAATTAAAAAAAAATAGTCTCATCTATTACCTGAAATATTTCGCAAGACACCAAACCGATCGGGCAAACAGTTTTCGAGTAAAAATTTTCTGTGAATAACCTTGATATTTTTCTATAAGCCCTTTTCAAAAATAAGGCTGGATTCAAATTTGCGTTATGAAGATCCAAAATGGCAAAGTTGGTCATAAGGAACGCTTCTGCAAAATTTCAACCAAATCAAAACATACAAAAATAAACCGATTTGCGAATTCGTAGTGCTCTGATATGTTTATTTACGTCTCATCCTTTATGTCAAAGATGGGTTCCGTCGCGTGTAAAATTAGGAATTTCTAAGTGTATATAGCTATAGCTTAGGGTGTTACAAACAAATTTATATATAGCGGCAACTCTGGGAAATGATGTTTCGAGGTTTCAAATATGAGTTTTCCAAAAAAAAAGTCCCTTTTTCTTAGCATGTATCAAAACAATATTTCTAATTCTTTAAAATCTTATGAAACCGACCCTTTTATAATTTTTATGGATTTCTTGAGGTCAAAACTATAAGAAAAAATAGTAACGGCTTGTTTCGTAACAATTTTTTCTGATACATCTTATTTAATTCTCGAAAACAATGAGTTTTTAGATAAATTATGACATTTAATCGAGATGCACGATTTTCTGAAGGAGGAAAACACATTTTTGCCAGTAAGCAGTACACGCGAAAGACACACTGTTGAACAATTTTTGTATTAACCATTTCCTAGGGTATTTGTTAAAAGTTTATACATCAATAGAAAGAGGACCTTGACCTTGAAATGCAATTTAAACTAGAATCAATTACGGTAAACGCTCCTACAGTTGCGGCACGTTAGAAGCGTTAAGTTCCTATAGTTGTGTATGAAGACTACATACGTAACTATAGGATCCTTACGCTTCTAACGTACCGCAACTGTAGGAGCGTTTATCCTAGAGAGAAATTTTCATTTTTATTAGCTTGCAAAAACACCGCTCATCGCTCGCGACTGCTCTTAGGTTAGTATATCCCCGAAGAGGTTTATGTTTATCAACATAATAAACCTAATCATTATTTTCAGCTGAAAACTAATCAATGACACATTCCTCTAGAGAATTACATCCAAGTTTTCTGTTACGTCCAATATTAGTTGATGTTTTTCAGGATCAGTTGTTAAAACCGTACTCGTTCATTTATCCTGCCAATCCTAGTGTGCGTTGTGCCGGTTCGTCTTAGCCATGGTGTTTAGATAACTTTGCTAGACTTACATTGTTCTATTGCCTGAGATATAAAGTCTTATTTAATAAATCTCATCAACCACCAAATAAAACATACTAATCAAGTTTTGGCTGTGCGTGACGATCGCAATTTAATCAGCTAATTATTGAACATTGAAACCGACTAATATTTTGACATCCTTTCGTTTTCTCTGTCGTCGTGGCTGTGGAACTGATTATGCTTGATGATGTTAATACCACTCTTTTTATAAAGAGCTTATTAAAACATCTCATCCACCACCGATTCCCAGAAACTTGCTATAGCTTGCAAACGAAGCAGCGAATCAATATTTCCGGAGGCGTCCCAAGGGATCATGAAAGCTCGGTTTTCGTATCTGCCTTTTAGCTTGTATTGATGCATTATGGTATGGCGGGTGAGCGAGCGGAAAAGCGAATACAAAAGGATTCAACCGTGTGCGACGCTTCAAGCTGTTCGGGATGGCCGTTTTTCGATGGCTCAGGAAATAATCGTTAACTAAATTTACCTGAAGCAGTGAGGCATTTCCTGTTTTATTCAAATTTCGGCAATCAAATTCACTGAAGCGTGAAAAACAATTGAGTTGGTTGAATAAACGGTTTAACTTCTAGAGCACTGAACATGATAGGATGAAAAATAAAATTTAGAACGTGCCGATTCATACACCAAACAATTGATTTTGCATTTGAAGTTTTAAGAAATATTTAAAAATATAATAAATATTTATTAAATGTTCATTAGCTTAAATATTGTTTTTTCTTTGCTACAACGGATATGTTTTCGCAATAAAAGAAATATAAATACGAACAGTGTTCGATAACATAGTGTTACAAATCCAATAAAAGCATGATGAACTTTTAAAGCGACCTGCTATAGGTTATTTGTTTAGTTGAGTAAACATGAAATCACATTTGAAATAGCTCCGTTGCTTCCAGCGCCTCACCACCTCAAGAGCAACTGGTTCGACTGAAAATCGGATCTGGGTGTACTACCAAAATGTACGAGATATTCGGATAAAAATTGATGATCTATTCCTGGCTGCTGCTGATTGCGAGTATGACGTTATCATCTTGATTGAAACCGGACTTGACGATAGCTTCAATTCAACTCAGATTTTTGGACCTGGCTACAACATGTTTCGCTTTGATCGCAACTTATGCAACAGCGATAAAACATGCTTTGGTGGCGTGCTGATAGCTGTGACGTAACGTTATGTCAACTTATTTGCGAATGTCAGACACGGTACTAGACTGGAACAAGTCTGTGTCTCACTGGACTTACATGGCTATAGACTATATTTATGTGCTGTGTACATCCAACCCGACCGAAGTCGCGACGTCGATGTTATGGAAGCGCATATTGCCTCAGTCAAAGAGTTGGGTGGTGATAAGATTATGTTTGTGGTGATTATAATCAGCCTCGTCTTCAGTGGGGAATCGATGACAACAGGGTCTATCTCACCGAAACATCTTCACTGACCGCTGCAAGTATTGCTCTCGTTGATGGAATGGATTTCGTTAATCTCAGTCAACACAATACAGTCCGAAATGAACTTGGCCGCACGCTGGATTTGGTATTTTGCAACGGTGAAAATGATTTCGATATCGACGAATCCACTGTGCCGCTTTTACCTATTGATGCTCACCATCCTTCCTTAATTCTGTCGCAACCTGCTCCACTTGGCTGGCCATCTCACCCAGCTTGCAACGTGGATGATAGAGCACGGCTTCTAACCTTCTCTTAGCGAAGCGTGTGAGATGTTTGCTAAACACTTTGCATCTGTCTCCGATAAAAATATGACAAGTGACGTTGAAGCTGAATCTGCTGCCTCTGATACGCCTAGTGACTTAGTGGAACTGAGCACATTCGAAGTAACTCGGGATATGCATACTTAGAGCAAGGAAAATTCCCAACATAAAGGAAACAGTCGTATATGCTTCCTGTTTTCAAAGCTGGCAATAAAAGAGATATTAAGAACTATCGAGGTATCACCAGTCTTTCGGCAGTGTCAAAACTGTTAAGATCATCTTGAGCAAATTTGTCCTGAATCGCTCGAAGAACTACATTTCAACTGACCAGCATAGATTTATTCCCGGTAGATCGGTAGCTACTAACCTTTTGGACGTCATATATACTGATCTGAAAGCCGCATTCGACAAAATCGACCAGAAGGTTTTGTTATGCAAGCTTTCCCGACTAGTAGCGTCTGAGCAACTTAGGTCGTGGTTACATTCCTACTTGACTGGACGAACTCTTCGAGTACGACTAGGATCTTGTGTCTCTTCTACGTTTACCAGTACCTCTGGAGTACCTCAGTAAAGCTACCTGAGTCCACTTTTGTTTACGTTATTCTTCAACGATGTAGCAGTTTTATTGGGAGTTGAATGCAAGCGCGTTTATGCAGATGATCTTAAGCTATACGTCATAGTTCACTCGATTGAGGATTGTCATCGTCTTCAAGCTCTGCTAGATTTGTTTGTGGATTGGTGCCGTCGCAATACATAAGCTCATCATCAGCTTTCCAAAGTGTGCAGTGATGACGTTTCACCGCTCTAAGAGTTCAATCCTTTACGACCAGCGCATTGAAAATGTAACGCTCCGCAGAGTAGAACATATGACTGATCTTGGTATTCTTTTGGACCCAAAGTTGACCTTCAATCTTCACTATTCCTCGATCATCTCTAAGGCGAATCGTAAACTGGGATTTATTTTGAAGATTGCACGAGATTTCAAACACCCTCACTGCTTGAAGGCACTATATTGCTCTTTTGTTCGGCCCATACTTGAGAATGCATCTGTGGTCTGGTCTCCATATGAGCTAGTGTGAAATCTCCGAATAGAACGTGTTCAGAAAAGATTTTTGAGGTTGGCTTTGCGCAGCCTGCCATGGGGCAATCCAATGAATTTACTACCTTATGCATGCTATTGGACCTGGACACATTGGAACACAGAAGAAAAATGCAACAAGCCTTATGTGTAGCGAAACTTTTAAATGGCGATGTGGACTGCCCTCAACTGCTTTCACAATTAAACTTTCGTGTTCCTCAAAGGATATTGCGGCAATCATCTTTACTAGAACCAAGATTTCATCGGACTGCATTTGGATACCATGAGCCAATCGTCTGCGGAAGAGGCATTTGAATTCGGAGAAAAATCGAACCAATTTCGAAACCGATTTAGAAGATTGTGATTATTTTGTAATCTGTTTATCTTTTGCTTTTTTGTGTATTATCTAAGTTTTTTCATTAAGACAGCTACTGTCAGATGAATTACAATAAATTAATATATAAATAAATAAATAAATCAATCAATAAATAAACAAATAAATAAATAAATAAATGAATAAATAAATAAATAAATAAATTTGCCTCAATTTACAAAAATTAAAGATTTCTCCCAACGCTTCCAACACTCAACTTATAATATTTCCACATAAGCCTAGAGCTTCTTTTTTTGGAACCTAGTAGTAGCCACATAGTCACTATGTACGGAGTTCCAAATTCCTGGTCAAACCAAGTGAAATATCTTGGGTTAGTGCTTAACCAAAAATCAACTTTTAAAGATCACATTGAGGGCATTCAAGCCAAATGCAACAAATATATAAAATGTTTGTTTTCTCTTATAAACAGGAAATCCAAACTTTTCCTGACGAATACACTTCTAATATTTAAACAAGTTTTTAGACCGGCCATGCTTTACGCAGTGCCAATATGGTCTAGCTGTTGCACTACTAGGAAAAAAAAGCACTTCAAAGGATTCAGAACAAAGTTCTGAAGATGATTTTGAAGTTGCCTCCCTGGTACAGTACTACCGAAGTACATAGAATTTCGAATGTTGAGACTTTAGAACAAATGTCCAACAAAATAATTAATAATTAAATAATAATGTTAAATAAACATTTCCATACCATTGACTTTACAATGCCCAAAACCAAACTAACACATTATTTCCGCGCGTAACGATAACTAGGAGAACAATTTATTTAAAACTTCATATTTATATTCTCATACATATTGTACTACTAAAATAACTTCAAATAAACTTTGTTGTTTATTTTATGGCATTAAATGATAATAATGAATACTAACCACTCAGAAACAAAAATGTTATTATTATGCTTAGATAAGGGAGTCGATGGTTAACTGTCACACGCAAGCTTACAGCTAAAATTAAATTGCAATAAACTGTTTGAAAAATATGGGCTCAGACATTTTTCCTATTCCTATCTCCGTCGTTCGCTTGAAATCTTCATAGGGGAAATGTATGTAATGTCGGCCTAAATGTCCCTAATTTGGGCCCATACATAAATTCAGCAATCGACTAAATTTTCCATAGCGACCAAAAATATCCATTAGTACCGTCCTAATGACGCGTTCATCTAGATAAAATTGATAAATAGCAGACTTTTAGCGATGGGCAGAATCTTAGATCCATAGGCCAACATTAAAGCCATTTCCCCTTTACACGACAATCAGTGTGCTAGCTGTTTTGATTTGCTCTGGACGATGGTTTTGCAAAAAATGTACATTTTCCATGTTACTTGGGTACTAATATGGCCGGATTCGTGAAGTGGTACCGATGATGTAGTGGTAAGCATGATTGCCCCTCCTCCAAAGGGCTTGGGTTCAATCCCAGTCGGCTCCATCGGGATTTTCTGATTCATAAAATCTTTGATCACGCCTTCCTTCGGCGTCGGTAGAATTGGTACTCAGTACAGAAAACAAGTTTTGTAAAAATTACATTTTTCGCATCTCGTAATATTTGAACGCCAAGAGGGAAATAATATTGTAGATTCACTGGAAATCGGTCAATACTGCCGATTTATCCCAAGAGTATAACTCTTTCTATAAAAATGTGTGGTCCTAAGAAGGTCCGATTTTTCCATGAGCTTCGGTGCGGCATCGTCGACTCTCCACAAATCTATCTACATATATATGTATATAAAAATGAATTTCTGTCTGTCTGTCTAGACTCGGAAACTACTGAACCGATCGGCGTGAAATTGTATATTGAATCCCGAGCAAGGCCGGACACACTCAGTTAGTGAGAGATAAATATTAAAAACCACCAGTCGGATGATATCGGGTAGGTGCGGATAACTTAATGCAAAAACAGCTCGTTGAAAGCCGAGTCTCCTTCCATCCCATCGCTGGTTATCAAGGCTGCTTTATAACTTTTCTGGTTCAAGAAGAACGATGTGCAACCAACTGATTAGGGCGACTGGGTTTGGGAAAAACGTTTATTTCATTAAAAAAAAAGAGTTTTTTTTTGTAATGCAATTTTATGTGGGACACCCTTTATATAAAAACTAAACACGATATCATCGGAAATACCCTAAGCTACTATATGGAACCAATGTTTCCAATTAGGAAAAAGCGCAGAGAGTAAATTTAATATTAACATTATATTCTATTACTTTAAAGTTACCCACATTATCAAAGATACCCCGTTTTACTGTACCTTAGGTTTTTCTTAATCAAAAGTTAATTTGGGTGCTTACAATCCTAAATCGATTGGGTTAAAAATATTCTATCGCAGGAAATGTTTGGTGCATTTTTACATGGGAGGTTTTAACTCTCCAGAGCCTTCCCCTAATTTTTGTATGGAAAACTAGAGGAAGATTTTGAATAACGATTATGGCAAACGGTCCAAGCCCGCCTCACATTTTCATCACCACATCACGAGAGAAAATCTCTTCGCTTTGAAGCCACCCTCGCAGTATCTCATGGAACGATTCGGTCTACGGAAGCAGTAGAGCTGTTGTTTCAGTGCGCGGAAATCCACGACAGAGTCCAGAAGGACGGGCGGATGTTATCTGTTTCGTGTTAATTTATTAATTGTCATTGTATACATGTAAATATTTGAAATAAATCCTTTGCAGTGTAATTTGTAATTAAAGAAATATTGTGGTTTTGTGAATATATGGAAGTTAATCACGCACAAGGATGGTATTTTGACCACTACAGCCGATAACCCCGAACCCAAATCATGACAGGAATGGCGCTAATTCAACGAAACCAATCTATCAAGGACACCAATAAATCTCATCGGTAACTTCCTGCGATGTTGGGACTTCACATACAGTACATCACGTCACCAACAACCAAGTACAGGTCGAAGTCCTCGACATTTTGGATCGTACTTTACCAGAATTACATTGCTCAATGATTGTCGATCGGCCCTTGGTAGTTGTAGCCTGGGCCTAAGTAGTTTGTTGAATTCCGCGTCGCGTGCTAACCAATCCGTGGTTCTTTATTGTGTTGCTTACAGTTCGGTTGTGTGACCGTAATGTTGCTGTTGGATTTCTGCTGTTTGGGTATAGCTTTCCTCCGTCCGCTCAATTATTGATCCTCATGAAAGTGGAAATCACAGCTGCAGTGTTTTTAATTAATCATTGTAGAGTAATTTGGATGTACTTCATAAAGTCCAATAAATTACTGTAGTTCGTGTAAGTACAATTAAGTGAACATGTGATTTAATTATATTACCATGGACTTTGACTACTGCACAACAAATCCCAAGGATGCGATCTATATGACGACAATAGAGCGGCTATTTTTTACGATTTATGTGACGATTTCAATTTGACTATTTTGAACACTGGTGAAGCGACACGTATAGCAAAACCTCCGGCTCGAGAAAGCCGACTCGACCTATCTTTGTGTTCAAGATCGCTATCATTGGATTGTCAGTGGAAGGTTCTCAATGATCCCCATGGTAGCGATCATTTGCCAATCATCATTTCAATAAAGTGTGGCCCTCACTCTGCAGAACCATCTCGGGTTCCATTTGATCTTACAAGGAACATCGACTGGCAGAAATATGCAACGGCGGTGACAATCGGTGTCGAATCAATAGATGCGCTTCCACCATTGGAAGGATATCGATTCCTAGCCGATTTGATTTACAAAAGCTCACTGGAAGCACAAAAAAGAAAAGTTCCAAGTGCACCCTTTAAAAGGAGACCAGCCACACCTGGTTGGGACGAAGAATGCACAAAATTGTATGTAGAAAAATCTGATGCTTTCAAAGCTTTTCGTAGACACAAAACCTCCACTTACTTCGAGGAATATTCAAAGCTTGAGACAAAGCTGAAACAATTAATCAAAGCAAAAAAACGCGGTTATTGGCGCAATTTCGTCGAGGGACTCTCACGAGAAACCTCAATGAACACCTTGTGGAGGGTGGCTCGCAACATGCGTAACCGCTCATCTTTCAATGAGAGTGAAGAATACTCCAACCGATGGATATTCGATTTCGCTAAAAAGGTCTGTCCGGACTCAGTTCCAGCACAAAATATTCTTCGAGAAGCGTCTCCTAGCGGCGGCTCTCTGGATAGACCATTCTCAATGCTGGATTTCTCTATGGCTCTTCTTTCATCGAACAACTCCTCACCGGGAAGCGATATGATTAAATTCAATCTTCTGAAAAATCTCCCAGATATCGCTAAAAGACGCTTGCTAGATTTATTCAATTCCTTGCTAGAAAACAACATTGTACCGCCTGAATGGAGACAGGTCAAAGTAATAGCCATTAAAAAACCTGGCAAATCAGCGTCTGACCATAACTCATACCGTCCGATTGCTATGCTTTCGTGCATTAGGAAATTGTTGGAGAAAATGATCCTTCGGAGACTCGATCACTGGGTCGAATCAAATAACTCGCTATCAAATACGCAATTTGGGTTCCGCAAGAGCAAAGGAACAAACGATTGTCTAGCGCTGCTTTCCACAGATATTCAACTGGCCTTTGCACACAAGGAGCAATTGGCTTCAGTATTCTTGGACATTAAGGGGGCTTTTGATTCAGTTTCCATTGAAATTCTGTTAGACAATCTGCACAGATGTGGACTTTCTGGAATTTTAAATAATTTCTTGTACAATTTGTTGTCAGAAAAGCAAATGAACTTTTCTCTTGGAAAACTGACAACTTCCAGAATTAGTTACATGGGCCTGCCCCAAGGCTCATGTCTCAGCCCTCTTCTTTATAACTTTTATGTCAAAGATATCGACAACTGTTTGGCAGAACAATGCACGCTACGACAACTTGCAGATGACGGTGTGGTTTCCGTAAGAGGTCCACATGCCGTGGACTTGCAAGGACCATTGCAAAGTTCTTTAGATAACTTGTCTTCTTGGGCTATGAATCTAGGGATCGAATTCTCGCCGCAGAAAACTGAACTGGTAGTGTTTACTCGAAAGCGGTACCCAGCCCAAATGCATCTTAATCTTTTGGGCAGAAACATTACTCAATCATTGTCTTTCAAGTACCTTGGGGTCTGGTTTGATTCAAAGTGCACTTGGAATGCCCATATTACGTATTTGAAGCAAAAATGTCAGCAGAGGATCAACTTTCTCCGTTCAATTTGCGGCACATGGTGGGGTGCTCATCCGGGAGACCTCATAACGCTTTATAAAACAACTATTCTCTCTGTTCTAGAGTACGGCTCTTTCTGCTTTCTCTCGGCAAGAAAAAGTCACCTAATAAAATTGGAACGAATTCAATATCGTTGTCTGCGTATTGCTCTTGGCTGTATGCACTCAACGCATAACATGAGTCTCGAGGTTCTGGCAGGAGTAAAACCCCTCCAGAACCGTTTCTGGGAGCTCTCTCTCAGAATACTAATCAAATGCGGAGTGACAAACACACTTATAATTGCAAATTTTGAAGAAATCTCGATTTATGAGAATCTACCACCACTACATATCGTCGGATATGTGTCTTCCTTGTTATACTCCAAACCGTGCTCACTTCACCAATCGCAGTTCCTCAATTGAATATGATCTGTACATGAAACAAGTGATTCATGGGATTCCAGATCAACTTCGAACTATTATTATCCCGCGTATTTTTACTGAAAAGTACCAACACGTCAATTGCGTGAAAAGATATTTTACAGACGGGCTTCGGTGTCTTCAATGAAAACTCTAGCGCCTTCCGCAAACTTCAGGAACCTTGTTCTGTTGTTCTGAGCTGACTGCAATGAACTTCGCATTGGGGATGATTTCCAACATGCCCGCAGACCATTACTTCATCTTCTCGGATAGTCTCAGTTCCATTGAAGCTATTCGGTCGATGAAACCAAGTAGGCACTCATCTTATTTCCTTTCAAAGGTAAGGGAGCAGATGTGTGTGCTGGTCGAAAGATCATATATGATTACCTTTGTATGGGTCCCCTCACATTGCTCAATCCCAGGCAATGAGAAGGCGGACTCTCTCGCAAAGGTGGGCGCGCAGGAAGGCGAATTGTATGACAGGCAAATTTCACACGATGAATTTTACCATTTAGTGCGTCAGAGTACCTTTTCGAGTTGGCAAACCGATTGGGACACTGGAAATCTTGGACGGTGGTTACATTCAATTATTCCTAATGTTTCTTCGAGAGCGTGGTTTAAAGGCTTGGGCTTAAGTCGTGACTTCATTCGCGTGATGAGTAGACTTATGTCCAACCACTACTCGCTAGATGCTCATCTCAATAGAATAAACCTCGTGGACAGCAACATCTGTCGGTGTGGAAACGGTTACGATGACATCGAACACGCAGTTTGGCAATGTACGGATAATGACGCCGCCAGAGAGCGACTTTTGAATACCCTCGAGGCCCAAGGAAGACAACCCTATGTTCCTATCAGAGACGTGTTGGCAACCCGTGATCTCTGCTATATGCAGTCCGTTTATGTTTTTCTTCAAATGTCTAGTATAAGAATTTAATTCCTTTTGTCTTTTGTCTCTCTTTATTAGTTTTTGTTTGTCTTGTCCCCCCGTCTCGATGAGTCTCATCGTCGCCCACTGGTCACCCACCATAGCCGGTCGAACTCCGGACGAAGCTAGAACAGCACTACCGTTCATACTGGCGACAACGCTCTGATGAGACAATGAAACCCTACCCCAAGCTCCTCCCCTGATCCTATCCTTCGAAAATGTACCCTTCTAACCTCGAGTAAGCCGCGAGTAATCGGCCCAACTCCTACTAGACATAGAATTAAGTGAATTTTGTTACACACAGTGAACAATGAATTATCGGCTCCGTAAAGCTAACGCGATTGAGCCTTACAAATAAACGAACTAGATAAAAAAAAAAAATCCCAAGGACTTCAAACCAACTAATCGGTAACCTTGCGATATTGGAACTTAACATATAGTCCACCAACCCACCAACAACTAAGTACAACCCGATAGAATATTTGAAAACTAACCGATTTAGCTTTAAAGTGCAGAAAAACTGAGGTACATGTAAGTTGATTAATATGCCATTTCGGACACGGCATGACCACCAAACGCTTGTTTTCAAATGAAAGATAATGAAATTATTCAAGCAAAATCAGTTAATTCACCTACAATTGCTGACGCAGTAGCAGTCGAGGTGAACCAAAAAAAACATGATGTCGCATTCAATCAACTTATTAATGCCGCAATGCACTTCGTGTGCAGTCGGTTGGGTGTGAAATTTTAATTGAGATCCAATTAAACCGTCGACAAATAAAACCTACTCTGCAGTGAAGCGATTTCCGGCAAAATGGTGATAATATATTCATAAATCATTAGCGGCAATTAATCAACCAATATCTACATGAAGCATATTATTTGATAATTGCTCTAGAAATTATACTGTATTAATTATTGCTTGTATATTTTTCTCCAATCGACTTTGGGTAAATATTTGCATTCAAATTGAAAAGGAAGTGGTAATCACCAAACGGTGTAGGTTTATTCAAATACACTCGGCGAATGACGGTGTTAACTTCTCCAGCACTCTTATCCATATAAGTAATTTCCGCCAACGATGTTGTAATCGAGCGAATGAATCGATTCCTGAACCGGCTGTAAGTAGGTGTAACAGACTCGCATAGGAAGCCAATTCAATTTCCACACATCCGATCTGCGGCTGGCTGGAAAATTGGATCACACATTATGGGAATGCGTAGCCGATGTTTGGATAGTAGGGTTACGGTATGTAATGTGGGTCTAGTCCTTTCATTCGGCCTATCACGCAAATAAATAATTAATTAAGGAATATTACACAAAAAATAAGGAAAATATTGATCACTGATGATTGATAAATGTGTACCACACACAAATCAATTTATATCACAACATTTCAATACATTTTCAGCTCTCGTAAGTAATAAAACTGGTTGAGAATATCACTCTGTTCGGAGTTTTTAGCCGCCATGACTTCTAAGGTTAAGATGGGAAGGTTGCACTGACGATCATCAAATGGCCTGATTATGGCATTTATTGAATGGAATTACCTGATAATACACACTAGACGTAAAACTCACAGTTACTGTTTGAATATTTTATGTTTATTTTAATTGTTTAACAACGTTTTCACAAGTAAATCATGGACCCAACTTTAGGGACACATTTCTTTTCTATGTTCCTAACTTTGGCCCATGAAATTCATTTGACAGCATATAGCAATAAGAGTAACGTCAACAATGTGGTTTGCATTTGGATGATAAGGAACGAACAGGAAGGGAGATTTTTTCTGCCAAATCTGTATAATGAACATCACAATGTTTTGATTTAGATATTCTGCGGTCGAAAGACGATAAGCGAAATTTTTAATTTTTAATTTTTAACTTGAGTGATTTAATGTAGTTTTCGTAAAATTTTCTCTAAGAAATGTTTTGAGGAATGAAGAGTATTAAGTTAACAGTGATAGTGATAAAAAAAAATACATAAGAAAACGTTACCAAGAGCGTTTTTTTTGAGAATCAAACAGGATAGGACGAAGTTGCATCCATAAATAGACCCAATTTGGGGACAATAGACCGATATTACATACATTTCCCTGGTGAGTTTTTGTCTTAAAAAAAGTAAGTTTTTCAACTTTTTGCGGTTCCTGATAGCAAACGACATGATAAGCATATCTAAGCATACCATTTAGCAGTAGAATATCGTTTGCAGGTAAATTAATTGATGAGTTATGATTAAAAACGTAATCTATGGCTGCATATTAGACCGAGGTTAGGGACGTATACCCTACCTAATTTCATTAGCCTAACGCATGGCAGGTGGAAATATTATATGTAAAACATTTTCAAAGAGTCATTATTTTGACAATGAAGTCAAAGAATAATATGATATTGAGCAGTAAATGGTGCAACAAATAATGATTCGCCACCTTAGAAGGGGTGTACATAATAGAACTAGTCTTCGTATGTTTCAAGTTCAACTCTGGGCAATATCATCACGATAAATAAACTGGTGATTTGCAAAATGATCAGTTGCGGGTGCAACATTAGAATTTCAGTCCATCATATAGGTGCGGCTTAGACAGCGCCAGACTTGCGTTCAGCCACTGAGTTAGAAAAAATATTATTCCTGAAAGCTATTCCCAACGTATCCGCACGTTATGTTCAATGGTCACTTTTAAGGGTCGAACACAATGACAGTGGGCACCGCAACAAAAAAAAATAGTGTCACAAACAAGCATAATGCAAAAATGCTTTATAACAGTGTGAATGCGAAAACAAGAATTTTGAATGGTAAAGGTTCTTAACAACCCATTATTTGTAAGGTTCACTTCCAAAAAACTATAATACATAAGGTTAAAACTTTATCACACAAACGTTGAGTAAAGTTCCATAACCATTTCAGTTAAAGTTTAGCAGGGATTATAATTTTTTTTTTACCATTTTCGGTAAGGTTCGCGTTTATGCGGGTTACTATGCCATTTTCAAGCCATGAAAATGACGCCATTTTCCTATACGATTTTATCAAGCGCTTCAATTTAATGCAATTTAAGGTTTTGAAATAGAAGTAGGCATTTTTCTAATTCATTATGATACTTCAAGTTTGGGAGTCTAAATTTAAGCAATTTAAGTCCCAACACTTTAAAAAAACATGTCAAAAGATTTTTTTTTTTCATTTTCCTTTGTCTGAACTACCTACCCTATTAATTTTGTTGAAATATTTATTTTATTCACTTTTTCATAGGTTCTCTTGTCTGAAGCTCTAGAACAGGCAATGTTAGTGAATGTTTCAAAATCAGTGAAACATCTGGAAGTCGATGGAGGAGTGCATAAACTGCCCAATTTTGAGGCAGTTTCTGCGCAGGAGTGCTTCAAGATGTTTCACTGATTTTTTTTACATAGGTTTTATGTTATCACACAAAAATTTCCGAGGTCACGTTTGTGAGGTGAAACGGAGGAGGATACCATACGTGAATTCATGCAGACTTTTTTTTTCAAGTGAATGTATGTAGTACATATTCTTTAAAACTACCTCCTACAAACTTCCTCTTAATTATGCGATGCAATCACATTTCTAAAGATTCATTATTTGTAAAATACTGAAGAAATGCTTCAACCATACATACTTCAATGGAATCCGTTGAATGCACTTTCAAATTTATATATAACGCATCATATAGGTAAGACCATACCCATAAAAAACTTGCATTGTCTAAAACACATGCACTAGTACAGAAACGCATCAAATTGTGTGACGTCCTCGTTTTACCAGGCCAGTCACGTCGCCGTTATTGTACTCGCGCCTTCCCGCTGACAGCAGCAGCGGTGTGAGTAATGGGAAAGCTGCCTCACCAGTGCAAAAAAAAAATCCCTTTTTCTGAATCAAAAGCAGAGGTAGCTGCATGTGTAGCGTGAAGCAATTCCTTTGTGTGGTGTTATCTGTCACCACTGCCTGAAGGCATTGGAACTAGGTGTACGATGAAACACAGCTCGGAAAAGTAGTGTAAATTTCTGTTCAATATGATGCACATAAATGGAGCGTCACATATCATACAAGTGGTAAGGTAATTACAAATCGTGTAGAGTTTTGAGACATTTCATGAGATGGTGCAAATATTGTATGAATCTATCAATCTTTGCAATCAACATTTGTTGAAAGTTACTGCTTTGCGTGAAATAAAAACAAGTTTTCACGCATGAATGTTTACATCACTAGTAATATTCAGAATTTTTATCTGTGTAGAGCACCCATCGGGAGCTTTGGGCAGGTTTAAAAAAACGGTTTGCCTTTATCTCTACAACTACGTTCCTGCAGAAAAGAAAGCGGATTCTTTTCAGTTTGTGAGTGACGTTGTCATTCCACAGCACAATGTTTGCGGAAGTGATTTCAGGTAAAGACAATTACGTGAGTTATGCTTCCAACTAACTAATCAAAGAATGAATAGATTTTCGGTTCTCAGATTGCGGAAACTTCAGAGCAGCTCATTCCGCTAATTAACAATTCACAATTTAATGTATTTGAAAAATCAAAAACGCTAAAAAAATGTCAGATTTGTCTAGTCCCCTTCCAATTTTAATGAAAAATAACTCACATCATTGCTGCTACAGGTTGCATTTTTCATCTAAATATATGTTTTCTAAGGAGAAAATTTAGAAAAGGGCGTTTTCAAAAATATTTATTTACGCCGGTGGTGTAGTGGTAAGCGTGATTACCTCTCCCCCCAGCAGGCCTGGGTTCAATCCCAGTCGGCGCCGCCCGGATGTTCTGTGGCATAACATCTCTGATCATGCCTTCCTTCGGAAGGGAAGTAAAGCCATTGGTCCCCGGTTCATGAGTTGATGGGTAGGGTTCAGGTGTGGAAGCTGCCTCCCTGGCGTCGGTAGCATTGGTGCTCAGCACGGAAAACAAGATCGACGGAAAACAAACCAAAGGAAAAAACCTTGTGTTCATCGCAGTGATTCATAACATCAGAAAATTCCCTCTGAATCCTTTTCAATGCAGCATCAACCAGCAGTTCGAAGTATCTCTCTACATTAAATTTTTTGTTGCCTGTCATAATTAGATTGAATGCTCGCATCACCTTTCAAATAAACCAGTCTACATGAGCGATTCTCTTTATTGACTCTCTCTTTCGTTAAAAACTCTTCTCCAAAAACATGTTCAGCTGTTCTTATCGTCCAATACTCTTAATAATACTTTCTAATAGACTTTGCAGAAAAATTACCATAAATTGAATGCAACGAATTTATTAAAGAAATAGAGAGTCGATGAAGAGAATCAATAAATTGGTCTACTTGAAAAGTGACGCGAGAATTCTAGATCATCAACTTGGCAAACAACCATCATTGTTGCATTAACCGACGTTCCATTCATTGGCGTAGCTAATGGGGGTGCCAAGAGAGTCAGCTCCTCTCCAGAATTATCTGCCCCCTCCCCCCGAAGCTTTGGATATTTTTTTGAACTTCCCAAGTAACAATTTAAGGGGAAGTTCACTGCTCCGGAAAAAATAATTACTTATGATTTTTCTAAAAACATTGAAAAAAAGGTATCAAAAATCTAAAAAAAATCACACATTTTCGCAATAGAAGCACGCCACAGTGGAAATCCCGAGCCATAATTCAAACATTTATCCCAAATCAAAATGAAGCACATATAAGATTAGTTACAATACCATGTACAAAAATGGTGTTTAACATTGTTCCCTGAGTAATACCTACTTCAGTGAAAACAACAATGAAAGCTTGTCACGCAAATAAAAGGAGCACCGTTGGGCACTTTCTGAAATATTTCAATAGTATAATTCCCTTGCAAACCCAAATAAATCTCTCTGCGTAAAAAATAAATAAAATAAGAGTGATTTGCGGCAAAACCCGCCGGTATCAAACCCAACGTCAGTGCCTATACGTAAGCGTACTACGACGCGGCTCTCAATTAAAGGAGTAACAAGTGTGATACTATCACTGCTGGACTAGATCTTTGGTTCTCTCATGCAGTGGTTTATCAGAGAGGGGAAGCTTAGTAATCCCCATGCCCATGCCCATGACGCCATTCTATCGCGGCATGAGCCAGCAACGCCGACCATAAACCTACCGTCTCCAACACTCCACTAGCATGAAATTAAGCCCGCCCACCAACAGCAAGGTGCAAAAACTAGCCAAGGGGTGGGCATTTGTTGTAATATATTCTTACATGCATATTGCAATTGACAAAGAAGAAAAGGTTTTCTTCAAAGAACAGCTCATGAAATAAAGAATGGTGAATTCTGTGATTTTTCATTCAATAACAAAAAAAACAGCTGAGGTTGAACAAAATATGATGCCAAAGAACAGCTCATGAAATGAAGAATGGTGAATTCTGTGGTTTTTTCATTCAATAAAAAAAACATACCTGCTGCTTCCAGGATTTCCTGCCATACTTTTCGATACAACGATTCTGTTTTTGTTGTCATCAGAATGAAAACTAGCAGAACCGTCTGCTGATGAGAGGGAGCGATACTTCCATGAACAGTGACGAGTTGCCGAAACAAACAAGGAACTGTGGCAAACGTACCATCTGTAACCCAATATTTTGCCTGTCCAAGACGTCGCAAGTTCTCATGAGTTCCAAAAATTAAGGCTCTTTCATTATTGTCACCGAAGTCAGCAATCAATAGACGGTCCCCATTATCATCCTACTGGAATTCATCGGGTAGATTATACCTAACGTCCATTATGCCTAACGTCCTTAATGCCCAACGTTCATTAAGCCTATCGTACATTATGCCTAACGTCCGTATGCCTAACGTCGTGTACCCGAGGTACCAGATATGTTTTACAGTCAGTTGTTGGTAGTTCACCAACAGAATAGAATGTATGCCTTTTTTAAGCAATTTTTTCTTAAATTTGAAAGTTTTGCGGGTAAGCGGGTAAAAAATTAACGGAATTTAACTTTTGCTTTTACTTATGATTGTAATTTGCTTATAATTTATTTCCCGGAATAAAGTGATAAGTCCATGTATTTTTCGGGTTGTCGTTTAAGGCGGGGGAGGGGAGGGGTTGTTTTGCATGTATAAATTTTCCAAGTTCCTCATTTCCTCATTGTGATAGGTGGTCACGCCATGATCCACCTCAATCCGCTGACTTGCTCCTGCTTGCTGCAGGACCAAGTGCCACGCCGTCCGAAGCGCTAATGAGCAGAGGCATGACAGCAGCGCTGTTTTATATCTTTTCAGATTCAAGCAGAACGATGTACAACCAAATGGTACTCGATTATGACGACTGGGTTAGGAAAAATCGTTTATTTCATGAAAATAGAGATAAAATTATCATTTGTACATTTTCAAATATTTTTTGTTTGTTTTGTGAGTGTTCACTCGGCTGTCGACAAAAGCAGACCACTCTCGATGTGTGCTACGCGATCGTCTGTTTTCTCGGCAGCAACCATTGTGTGGTCCTCCTCATTGTTCTTCATCAGCAGTTCTTTCGGTCGATGCGTCGTCGACTTTGGAAAGCAACCGTTTCGTGATGAGTGTGTGAGTGCTGACCACGTTTTGCGTCCATTGCTGCAATGGACGCGCTCTGACCCTCGTTGGCATACAACAATTTGCCATACAATGAAACTACTGGAAGCGGCTCCAGTTCTGATGGAGGAGGCTTTTTGGATAGCGGAAGATAAAGTGTTTATTGTGTTGTACCTTTTGACTATATTTTTAAGATGTATTGTATAGTGACCAAGAATCCTCGGCTCTGTAAAGTTAATTCGGTTGAGCCTTACCAAATAAATTAATGAACAAAAAAAAAAATATTTTTTGTGGAAAATTGAAACCAATATTTATTTCAGTAGAATCGTAATGTTATATCCTATCGATTGGCGTAGTTGGATTTTATTTTCATCTATAAATTACAAAGTTGCAAGCGTTCAAAACCTAACACTATTTCACCACACATTTTTTTGATTTGCACCCCAGTATAGTCGACAAAGACGTAGTTCTACGTCAAAAGACTTAAATTTAAAATCTCAGACAGGTTTCTCTGAATCTTACCTGGATGACCGTTCTCCTTTCCTCCAGTGTCTAGAATTACGTCCCTGGAGGACTGTTTTGGATCATTCTAAGAATCTTATTCTGGATCCTCTGAAGTTTAAGGTGGTGGGATTTCTGTTCCAGATTGACATGCATTTTCTTTTACAGGTAGGATTGTTTGTTTGTTGACAGCAAGCTTATTTTTCGGGTTTAGGGTGAACTTCCTGTTGATACGCGGATACAGTGATTTTATCAAAATGATGTTCTTGGTGATAGTTTTGTCAATGTGCTTAGAGTAATCCGCCAATTGTTGCACAGCTAAGCACGTGCTTTTTCGTATTTTGCGTTTTATGATGTTTAAAATATTTTTTTTAAGTAAGAATTCACCAAGAAACCTTTGAATGTTATTGATTTAGCATTTCCAGAGCTCAGCAGCAATTTATTTTCTTAAAAACTTTCCGAATAATACAAATTTGGAAAGCGCGTCAGAGCCCAATTGTAACACACATCATTTGAATTGAAATTCTATCATTGCACATTTTGTGTCAAATTATTACACACCTATGAAATATGGCTAAATGCATCTTGGAATGAAAATTTTCTGTTAGATATTTTTCCTCTGTTCGGGACCAAACACCACTGCGACCAGTAATTTGATCTATTGTAGTATATCAGGTGTCCTAAGTTTAGTACATGTCGTATTACTACATCACTATTAAGAAATTATGAAGGATTTGGCATTGATATAGTTGTCATTCTTGTCATCATCACAAGGAATCGATTCTAACTGATAGCTCCCGCTATTTATTTCCTTCGAAGAGTGAGATCCAAAGGCGCGCCCTTTTGTCAGTTAAAATTGGATTCCTTAGCAAAAAAATTAAGGAATGACACCGATAACGACCATGGAACAACCAATAGAAGATTAGGAATCACATAGATGAAGACTAACTAACTCATTTTTTATCCTTGTTTCAAAATCATCCTCGGTAGACAAAGCCGAGTCTTGTCACTATCAACAAGGCATAAAAAGTAACAAGGACTAAGATGTGTTCCTTTGATTACTGAAAAATCCTGTTCTCTGTTAGATAATTGGACGTAAATTTTCGGTATATTGTGATTACGACAATAGTTATTTTATTGATTTTATTGAACCGGTCAATAATCGAAGCAAAATATACGCAGCAGCTGGTTTATATGAAACATTACATACCTTTAGGCTTTATCACCATCAACAATAATCCAGAACCAAGAGTCCAGATATATGAACATTAATATTTTATGTAAATTTTACATAGATGATAGTGGCATTGCAATCGTTCGTTAGTTAAAAAAGTTACCACCCTTTTCCTTCAATGATTACTAAATTTAATTTAATTTTGAGCTAGTTATAGCTGAAAAATTAAGAAATCGCCTGAAATCATATGAACAATGTCAAAAATACTTCAAACATTAAGTACACTGAAGGTGAATTGCTGTGACATCCTTATTTTTAGAACCACTTCGCAACTTTAAGTGCACAAATATCAGCTTCTACAACACGGGAAACATTCAAATTGTTACTTCACGTTTGCTGCACTGCAGCATACATGAAGTGGCAATTTCTGGTGAAATGGGGTAACGACTTCCGAGATTTGTGAAATTGAAAATTAGAAGTGGAAGTGCATGTATAGCCTAGGTGGTGGTCATTTTGGGACTACAAGGAATCACCTGAAGAAGTATGCATATTTTAGCCGTAAAATGCATCAAATATGCTGCCAAAGATAAGCAATTAAGTTAGTGGAATTAAATGGTAATTACTAATATTTCCCTCTTTCTTTATATTTAAATTATTTTATCCCAATATTTCTAATACTGAGCATCAAACACACTTGTTTTATCACTCAACAATCAATCACTGATTAGCATGTCACCATGACCGGTAAACGTCATGGTGATGCATAAATCCTGCACAGTAAACAATGTGAAGTGTGCAACAATTGGGTGGTATGCAACAATTAACAAATTACACTAACAGAACTTTTAGAAATTCGATTGCTGTTATATTGATAAAGTTTTATTACATCCACGAAGTCAAAAAATAAATAAACCAACACCCAGGTTGCATTCAGGATGAGGATAGCTTTTTTGGGAATCGATCTAATTTATCGACTCATATTTTTCCTTCATTCTTTGATAAAAAAAAAGTTTTGAAATTCAAGATTACTTTCCTCGATACTGAGTTAATAAATTACATTCTCCTAATACCAGTCAAGCAAACCGACGACGGCGTCTAGGATGCCCTCTTCGGCTCAGCTTCACGAGGATAAGCAATAACCAGCAATCCAATTGTCGGATACTTTTTAATGGGAAAACTTTTTCGCATATTTCAACGACGAGCGTTTATTTTGCTCTCGGGCTGAATCGTTCAGTTGTCCTTCGGCAAGGTTCAAGTTATGGTTTCAGCATTGAGTTAGCATCCTTGATTTGATTACTAGTAGATGTTTCTCAAAAGTACCGTAATTCGGGGGCAAATTGATCTCTTAAATATTGAAATAAATAATAAAATCAGTAGCTATGAGGTCTCTACCGAACTGCAAGATTACGTATTGTATTTTTGTTTATTTTAAGGACATTTTTGAATGCTCATGTTGAGCAAAATTGATCAACCCTTAATGTGAGGGGTGAATTTTTTGTAACTGTCGTTATTAAATTTCCCAATCCAAATCAGACGCTAAAATTTTTGTAGGGGAAACGCTCGTACGTTAGTACGGTACGTTAGTAGCGTTAGGCTCCTATAGTTGTGTACGGAGTCTCCATACACAACTATAGGAACCTAACGCTTCTAACGTACCGCAACTATAGGAGCGTTTACCCTACGACATGTATTTTCAGTAGAATTATGGAATAAAAGAATTCTTGAAATGCATATTGCGCCTAAAGGTAGGCAATTTATTTAAAATCACTGTCGAATTTCATCTAAAAGCATATGGGGCTGACAGCACCGACTCAGATTCCAGTGCATCTTCCTGGGTGTAAAGACCTAAAGGGTGTCCACGATGAAATTGCCACACTATGAAATTGCTCTAACTTTTTAACCGTTGGGTAGAATTTAATGAAAATTTGGGTGGATTTAGTTCATAGTGCATTATTTACATCCTGCAAGTTTTAAAGTCCTGTGATCAAAACTCGCGGAAATGGAGTCGAAAGAACAGCTCGTGCGTGATATCGCATCGTTCCATCGCTAAAACGTTAGGAATCGCGAATTCCACGGTGTCACGAGTGATTAAGCGGTTCGAGGAACGGTTGACCACCGATCGGAAGCCCAGAAGTGAAGGAAAAAGTATTCCGTACAACACCAAAAATCACAACCGCGTAGTTGGGGCCTTCAACCGAAATCCGAACGCTAAATGTGGCTAAGAAGCTGCACCTAAGCCGAAGTTTTGTCCAGAAGGCCAAAACTAAGGCTGGGCTTCGAACGTTCAAGGTACAAAAGGCCCCTAATCGCGACGAGAAGCAGAACAAGTCCGCCAAAACCCGTGCCAGGAAGTTGTACCTCAACATGCTGACGAAAGTTGAATGCTGCATCATGGACGACGAAACATATGTGAAGGCCGACTTCAAACTGATCCCCGGCAACCTGTTTTTCACGGTCAAGGATAAGTTCAGCGTTCCGGAGCATGTCCGCACTCAGAAGATGTCCAAATTTGCGAAGAAATTCCTGGTTTGGCAAGCCATCTGCACGTGCGGGAAGCGGAGTGCACCTTTCGTGACCCAGGACACGATGAACGGACAGGTGTACATAAAAGAGTGCCTCCAGAAGCGGCTGCTTCCTCTCCTGAAGGCCCACAACGTCCCAACAATCTTCTGGCCGGATTTGGCCTCATGCCACTACTCCAAGGACGTGCTGAAGTGGTATGCGGACAATAAGGTCAATTTCGTGCCGAAAATGTTCAACCCTCCCAACACTCCGGAGCTCCGCCCCATCGAGAAGTACTGGGCGATTATGAAGCAGCACCTTCTTAAACGACCTAAGGTAGTGAAGACAGTCGAGGAACTGAAGAAAGTATGGGTTTACATGCAAAAAACGGTTGATTCACAGGTTGTGCAGAATCTTATGGCCGGGGTTAAGGCCAAGGTGCGGGCATTTGCGTATGGACTGTAAATTAAATACGAGTAAAATGGTAAAATGAAGTTTAATAGTTATTTCTCAATCCCTAAAAATTTGATGGCAATCGGATGAAAACTCGAATTTTGCGAATTAATTTTGTGTGTGGCTATTTCATCGTGGACACCCTTTAGCCTACACCGAAAATGATTTTCATGAGGCTTCCATTGCAAACACACATGATTTTCATCCATAATCAAAATTTATGGAATTCATCTGGTCATATTAATTTTATATAATTTTTATATGAATTTCATCGGCTTTATAATATTCATATGATTTTATGGTGGGATTTTCTGCTATGTGATTACAGGAAAGCTATATGAAATTCACATGGATTTCATCCATTAGATATGTGATAATTATTTTTTGAGTGTACATAAACAACTTTATTTCTTTCCTTTATTTAACGTCGGTCTCTGTTCCGCAATCTAGTGCTAATCACCGACGGACAGCGATTGCCATCCATTGCCGGCAATTGAATGTACATGAAGGCAGCTTCCATACCTGCGTAGCATATCGCACTCATTCAAACACACATGGGCTGGGATCAATGGCCTTACTTCCCTTCCGAAGGAAGACGTGAGCAATAATTTTTAAGCCTCAGAAAAATCCCTCCGACCTCGGCTGGGATTGAACCCAGACCCATTGGGGTGAGAAAGCTGTCACGCTTACCACTACACCACCGGCGCTGGCACATAAACAACTTTGCAAGCTTGCTTTCCAAGGGTTGAACTTTTTTCAACTTTTTTTTTCATAAAATTTTAACTCATTATTATAAGAGCATGTTGATCAATGAGTGAATTGCTGAAAATTGGCTAAAATAAAAATAAATTAATCCTTCATTCTTAAAAAAATAAAGGGTTCTGTCCTAGACACGACCGCAGTCTGACGTAGAACTACGCAAAAATGATGTATGTAATGCATTTTTGATTATTATACTTTATCTTAAATTTTTAAAGTATTTCAATGTTTCGGTTATGGTTCAAAACTCGTGACAATTCATGTTAGCATAATCAGACCACCGTTCATCTTACGCATGAGATAATGTATTTAAATTAAATGTTATGGTTAAGAATTGACAAAATTTCCCGTATACTAACTACCATGGGTTGATCAATGTTGAGTTATTTTGCTGTGATCAATGTACACTAAATTTGACATCGACATCGACTACAATAGGAACTGACACTATTTCGTCACACATTTATTGTTTATTTGCACCTCAGTATAGTACACAAAAACGTCATGCATGTTGTGGGATAAAACAATTGCCAAAAAATACATTTTTTTTTTTCAGTAGCTCCATCATTAGTTTAAAGTTAGGTTTTTGAAGCAGAGAAGAAAGTGAAGATTGCATTTTATGATAACGCAACAGGCAGTTGTTTTACCTGTCTGAAGACGGTACTTTAAATATTGAACAAAATGTTGGTTCAAATGTCAACGAAGTAGGGGAGGAAGGGGTATAACGATCATAAGGGGTTTAGGCACCTCTTTGTTCTCCAATTTGGAGGACAACCCTGTAATAAAATTACCATGCATCATCAATATGTACTTTACAGCGTGTTCGTAGAATGATTGCAAAATAGAATACTGTGACTTTGCTCAAATTAAACGTTGCATAAATAACATTTCCGCGTTTCGTATTAGGGGCTGTTCATTAACTACGCAGACAATTTTTTGGGATTCTTGTCCCTCCATCCCCCTCTCCTCGTAGTTAATGAACAGCCCCTTAGTTGAACGGGACCCAAGTCACCTTTAACCACTGACTTCCTCCTGCTTACTGCAGGACCAAGCGCCACGCCGTCCGAAGCGGTAATGAGCAGAAGCGCGACAGCAGTGCTGTTTTATTTATTTCCATTTCGTCAAGCCAGTGTAGACTACATACAATGATAATTACAATGTTTACTTACATACTATGCATTAATTCTATTCTGTTTTAGCTTAGTTTTTATTTGCTGCTTGAACATAGTGTATATCTTTTCAGAACGATGTGCACAAGTGGTACTCGATTATGATGACTAGGTTTGGGAAAAACACGTATTTCATGAAAACAGTGATAAAATTATCATTTGTACATTTTCAAAGGTTGAATTACATAATAATTGGAATAATATTTACTTCAGCAGGTTCGTAATGTAATATCCTATCGATTGGCGTATTTGGATTTTAATTTCATCTATACATGACAAAGTTACAAGCGTTCAAAACCTAACACTACTTCACCACACATATTTTTTGATTTGCACCCCAGTATAGTCGACAAAAATAATCATTCAAAAAATTTAAATTAATTACTCACAATTTTTTTTTTTATAATTATTCTTGAAAGACACCTTAAGTATGAACATCTTCACAGAGAAAATCTTGTATGACAGTTTGATGGCTATTCGGTTGTCGGTCAGATGTCATGGCTTGTTCAAGAACTGCAATTTAACAGTCTTTTTCCTTGATTTCGGCTGTCACCATATTTATCTTTGTGGATAGGTCCTCAATAATGTAGTCCTTTCTGGCGGCAGTAACGTTGGCAAAGGAACCTCTACCGGTCGACGATTTTCATAGAAATCTATTAAAGTTTATTCATCTCTAGTGGTGCAAAGAATACCCTGATCGCTCTCTAATAACAACATTTGTCTTACCATGTATATCGGTGCATTAAAATCGTCTACGCTTTTATTTGGTCTGATGATATTTTTATCTGCTCGTTTCTGTCATCAGCAGGGGAAATAAACTTTTGGGTCTATCTCAAATAAGATCTGTAGTACTGCTTGTGTGGTTTTTAGAGACCAAATTTAGGAATTTTCTAATATGATATATTTCAGAAAAAAAATATGATTTTTAAAATTATTTTTTTTTATGCCGTGTTTAAATGTTTATATGTGTTAAATATATAAGTTAAAATTCAGAAAAAAAAAATACTTTACAGCTGACTCTTCAAATCATTTTCGTAACATTTTACTTATTCTCTACACTGGATTAAAGATGCACTTTAAAATGGTAGTAATAAAAGTATGCAAAGTTGCTTTACCAGGCAAAGTTTTCTCGCCAAGTTAATGACAACAATCGTTGCAATCCTATGATCGTTTGTTTGAATGCTAATATTGAATGCTTTTTAACGGCAGTTTAATAAAATGGAAATTTTTGCAGTAAAATCAACATTTTTGTTATTTGAAACTCTTTAAAGCTACCATTAGAGTCTCGTGATGAAATGCTATCAAGATTTCTCTTGATATCTATTAGCCAAAGTTTTTCTCGTGTCAACTAAAAACGCACCCCATAATGATCAATTTCAGCACGGTGATCAATTTACCCCCGGAATACGGTTTCGATTATTCTAGCATTTGGTCGGGCATTTGCTGGTACAATGTCTAAGGTGGAATTTATTTTTTTACAGTAAAAGTACAGATGGAAATCATAATCATGTTATTGATTCCATTTTGCCCACTGTTGATTATATTGTACCCAACCAATATTGAAATCCAAATTTAATCAACGGAGATGAAAATACATAACGAATCAGCTATTTATGTTATTGCTTATTCAGCTCCTGCCGTTTTCTGCACAGGTAAATTGAATGTGGTTTTTGAAAGAGGGGAAGGGTTATTTACAAAGAACAAAAAAAAACATGTTCATGATCGAAAGCAAACCACTGGTTATTTCCATGGCGGCCCAAAAACAGCAGGTACGTTGATTTTCTGTTGTCACATTTTCAGTCAGTCGTGGTCAGTGAAGTGAGACATCATCACCATCATGACCGAGAGATGAAACAAGTGATAAGCGGTTGTGGTTGGGTGGTAGCATAAATAAAATAATGCACATGATTTTTTTGCGATTTTCTGCGAACGAAAATTAAATTTTGGTATCATAATCGAGGAATCAATTCTGATTGTTTGCCCCTTGACAGTTACTGAAATATTATGGTGTTGCACCAAAGTTTGATCTGATTTTTAAGATAAAATAAAATTAAAAACAGTCATCTCTGCCCAAGAGCGATTCAAATATGACATCCACAAGCAATTCGAGTTTTGACGTAGTATGTGGAATATACTGGACGGGGTGCAAATAAATTTAAAAAAATGTATGACGAAATTGTGTTAGGTTTTAAACGCGTTGGTCATTTATGGATGGAATTCAATTCATTTTGACGTAGGATTACGTCTTTCGGCAACATATTTGGGGTGCAATTTAAAAAAAACTAAAATCTACCGCGTTACGGAAAGTGGTCAGGCTTTGACCAATTATAACTCTGTCAATAGCGGATGGATATTTATTCTTAACAAGCCAATCGATTGGAATGTCATCTACGAATCTACTAAAATGAACCCTTTATCAATTTTTAAAAGGTCACTATTGAAAATTGCACGAATGTGCAACTGTTGCTATATTAATGAAAATAATCATCGATTGGCTGCGAAAAGTGCTTTCCCTAACTCAGATTAAAAAATCAAATTCATTCCGGTCTCACCGCGTGTGGTGAGTGGTGGTTCAAATCCAATCTACATTGATCGATTCCTTTAGTCGACTCTCTCTTTCGTTAATAACTCGGCTCCAAAAACATGTTCAGCTGTTATTATCGTCTAATATACTTAATAATAGTTTTTTTTTTAATAGACTATGTAGAATACATATCCCGATATAAGAATGCAGCCAAGTTATCAGCGAAAGAGAGAGTCTATAAAGAGAATCGATCAATATAGATTGGTCTATTTGAAAAGTGACGCGAGACTTGTCAAGGTCATAAATCGGATGTCAGTTCCCATAAGTATAAATCTAATATACCATGCACGGTAACCGCGAAATACCCAATAATGAATACAAAGTAAGCATTTTAGAGGGAAACTGGGACTACCCATAAGATGAGTAAGATTTAACCCATTTATGATTAATAACAATTACAAAAATAAGTAGTAAGTATTCATTTTTGAGTACCAAAAATTCATAAATGGGTATTTTTTTTACTCATTTAATAGGTAGCCCAAATTTTCCTCGAAAATGCTTACTTTGAAGTCAATACCGAGTCTTTTATAGTCATAATTGAGTATTTTAAGGTCACTGTGTGTATTTTTAATGCAACATTGGGGGTAGGTACCGTCCGGTATGCTTAGATTCTGTGATTTATGTGTTTTCCCTAACACAGATTTAATTTCCGAATACCAAAATTAATAGGCAGTTCAATTTCTTCAAATTTGAACAATTGTTGTGCGAAGTAAGTGAAAATTGCTTTATCTAGTGGCTGGGATGCTGGAGGAGGGTCTTCAAGACAAGGTAGAACATTCGACTATATCCCTTTGAAACATAGATGTACATTGTTTGTAACGTATTAATTCGCCAAGAATATCAATTGAGGACTACTATGCCATCACCCTTCATCAAAATGTTCACCAATCGATCCAGGTGAAACGCATGAGCACCACTATCATCTCTAGGAAACAATTCCACAGCATTGTTCTAAACTGGCTTCCCATCGGTCCTTTTCAGGATCACAAATAAAAGAGTTAAGTACGAAGTTCAAGTAGGAGCTTGTATCCAAGACATATCGTCCAGGATTGGCTACATGGACACCGACAGAGCACATCAAAAACAGAACTCTCAAATTGCTTCCGAATTTCAACCTATCGAACTTTTTCAGTTACAACGATTTAAGAAATCAATTAAATATTTATTATACTTTTGCTGTGACATCAAACTACATTTCTCGCGCAACACGAGAAAAGGGCCTATCATTGTTGATCGATTCTCTTCATCGATTTTCTCTTTCGCGAATAACCCGACTGCAAATGAATTTTCCATTGAGTGTGTTGTTTAAGGCGCAAGCTAACATCATCTTCTGCCGAACTGTGCTGCGAGCTCAGCGAGAAATTCGTTTATTTAGCCGTGGTAAACCAAAGAGAAAGTCGATGAAGAGAATCGATCAACGAGGATAGGCCCTTTTCAAATGTTACGCGAGATTTCGTAATCCTACGTCAAATCTACGGTCGTGTTTCTTGGATTACAACCCCTTACTTTTTTTTCTAATTTGATGTAAGATTCGTTTGGTATAAAGATTATAGAAGTTAATAATTATAAACGTATTGAAAGTTTATCATACTTTTTGGCCAAAATTAAACAGTCGTTCGACGCCGTAGACTTGTTACAATTCGATCAAATACATACAATGGTTACTGTTTTCGACAAAGTTGCTCAGAAGGACAAAATCTATTGAATAGTGGGCTGCTTAGATTTTTCTCACTTGGCGGCGCTAGGTGGTGGCATTTGGGTTCTAATTGCACGCGTTGTACCACTTCTGACAGCACTCACCACAAGAGAGCGAGTAGTTTACAAATGATTCGGCTGGTGTAAAACCAGCCTTGTAAGCGGTCACGGTAGTCGACACATTTTCTGTGATAATTGACTGCCCTTGCCTCCGACACTTGCAAAACAAGCTATCATAGTAAACTACCAAACTAAAATGTCGTATGACAGGCTCTGTCATACGACACTGTCGCCGAAGACCGTCACGAATGTATGTATATTAGTTTTTCTCATAATAAGAGCTGCTGATGGTGTGCTTGTGTGAACTCTGAAAATAACAAGCAATGATGTCCTAGTAATACTATTTCTGATCAGAAATGGTTTGATTTACACCAAATTGAGGAATTACAACGAAATCGCACATGTCATACGATAGCTATTTTGATAATTTTCTTTTAGCTCGATTGTTATTCTACCGCTCGTGTTGTGTGATAGAGACGACGGTAGAGCATGAGTGTTCGAATAAAAACAGACTGTCGCGCACGACAACGAAGCGAGTGTAGTAAAAAACGTCAACTGTTTCAACCCCTGTGTAAAACCGACTTGAAAATGCATGGTGAAATTAACTATTTATTAAAATATCAATAATTGTGCAGTTTGTTTCATATATTATTCTTGCATAATATCGCTATTACTACAAAGATCAAAATGTAGAAATCTTTCTCATTGAAAGACGCAATATTACGAGACTCCTCGAACTGTGTCTCATAGTCGGAGCACTACTGGGTAAACTGGAGGGGCTACGCGGACTAAACGGCACTCAAGCTTTCAAATTAACTAAAACACAGACCGGATAAACTTAAACACTGTATTCCTTCAAATTACCACTATAGCACTATGGTGTGAATTGTGATGGTGGATTATGAAAGGCCGATCTTGTCAACACTAAACTAAGGACACGGGATTTACTAAAATAGATCAAATTGCTGGTCGCAGTGGTGTTGAGGCCCGAACAGAGTTAAAAATCACCAATAAATCGGGCGAGCAGACAATGATGACAGCTTTTTTGCTTTACAAGCTCCGCTTAAGCGCAACAAACTCCAAATAGGAGGTTTGATGAGAAGCTGCGCGTTTAATCCCGACCTGGGAGGGAGAAGCAGATAGCACACACGGAATTTATTTTATAGCTTGTTATTCTTGTCATGCAAATGTGTGCCATTGAAAATAGGTCAAAACAGGCGTAGCAAAATAACGTGTTTTGCTTTGAGCGTGTAGTGATTGTTTGTGTAGTGAGAAACCGTACTCTTCCGTTTGGTATTTTATTATGCCACTCGATTTTTTGACAAAACCTTGGTTAATGATATCTTTCATTATTAATTTGTGTGAATTTTTAATGAATTCCCGGTGTCCCATTGAATAACATAGTTGGAAACTAAAGTTTTCATAAATTACTTTACGCAAGATTTCAATACCACCTTGTTTATTCTTGTTCAACTGTAAGAAAAGCATTGTCAAATTGCTTAGCTGCCAATGACAGTTCGTGACAGCAGCCGTCTGGCTGCATTTGACGTTTAATTTTTCTCTCTTCGCGACTCTCCCTCAGATCCCGACTAGATCACTCAGGGCGACCCAATCTCAAGTACTCTACTGACGGACGAACAGCACTGAATAACCGTTTCAGAGTCAAACTGTGAGAATAACGTGACAATCGGATCCGAAAACCCAGAAATCTTCCACAAAATCGAGCACCGCTCACAACAACTAATGCTTACTCATTTTAAACATGTATTCTTTGCATGCTAGATAATCTCGTATTTAGTGTTGTGTATATTATCTCATCATCTGACAATTTGATTGCATTTGTAGGGAAAGTAGTAAAGATCTTACCTGTGTTATTTGCTGGACAACCTAGACGTCGTGATGTGATGTTACACTGATGTTGTTGTTGATAGGCGTGGCGATGGGAATCGCACGATACACGACGAAGCTGCAAGCGATGGTCGAAACGTCGAGACAACCGTTGTCCTTTCCTCGCCTATAAGTTGCCAGCATACGGTGGGCCGGTACTAGCGACACAAGGCCACCGACGAGTTGATTGCAGCCGCTGGTGATACTAGCGACGGAATGCCGAAAGCTAGCTGGTATCCACGGTAATATTTTTCACCAAACTCAAAGTCAAGCATGAAGTTTGTTTTATGCAGAGCGACACAACGAAAGGAGGATGAAGGCTATACGACGTAGCGGGGTACATTTTTTACACCACCGTTCATTGCTCGTCCACTGACTCGAGGTTGGTGATGTGTAACCCTTAAGCTGGGTTTAGACTAGGCAAGTCAAATGATCAACTCAGTTGAATTCAATTGGCTTGAAAAGTTGAGCCTGGTTCAACTTTTTTCAATTCAAGTGAGTTGATCAAGTCAGTTGAATGACATGGTTTACACGTTCAATTCGCGTTCAAGTCAGTTGAATTCAAACTGTTTCCTTTTGCTTTTATCTTTAAATGTTATTGAAACGTGCATCTTACTGTTTAAATACCACTATAAAACTTGCCGTATACAAAATCAATCTTAGTTGAATTTATAAAGTTCTTGAAAAGATTCTGTTCCTTCCAGATTGGCGTGGACATTGACGGTGCCATTGAAGCGGACTGCATCTTCACGCAGTGATTGACATTTTCTTATGAGGTTTTCGGAGGTTTGTCATAAAGAAAGTTGAAAACACTTTTTTATGACATCTCATAAATTAATACAACTGAAAAGGTGCAGGTTGTCTCATAAAGAATTGAAAATACTTTCAAATAACACATTAAATGTACGCTTTGCTGCTTGCAAAACGTCTTTATGGCGGATCGAAGGCGTGTTAATTTTCATGCCATTGGCAAGAACATGGTAGACAGCTATTAAGCCCAGCTATTAAGCTCTTAGGTGGCACCTAAGGTAACAATTATACCGTCGAAGGAGTTCACGATCATAAAATACATGCTTTGCTTGTAAAGCTTAGCCCTTACTAGGAAAATCCTTGATGTGTTACGACAGTCAAGGATGAACTTTACAAGAGATTTAAGTTGCTTTAGTGATTCCGTCGACCAGAAGTCAGGAAGAGCCCTGGGAGTTTTCCCCGACGTTAGTCACAATAACAATAACTCTAAGTCAACTAGGCGTTGACGAGCAGTACCATGAATGGAAAGGTAGATCGTAGGTCTGATAGCGGGGATTATCAGATGCTGACTCAGAAGACTTTTTGACGATGATGAGCATCGACGGAAATTTGTTTTTTTCCTGGACCCTATCTATTGACACATCAACTCATGGACCGGGGACCAACGGCTTTACTTCCCATCCGAAGGAAGACGTGATCAGAGATTTTATGCCTCAGAAAATCCCAACGGCTCTGACTGGTATTGATCCCAGGCCTTTTGGGGTTAGAGGCAATCACGCTTACCACTACACCACTGGCGTCGCTATCTGAAATTCTTGTTAATAAAACCAACTATAATCCCACTTCTACACTCACCCTTGATTCCCCTTTTTTAGATCCTCTTTCGTATGGTTGACGAACAAAGTTCTCATTGTGGCTTAACTGTTTCATCCATTTCGTCGCAAACTTGTGCACTACTCTAGAGACGCATCAAAAGAAAAACAATGCACTGCATTTACTTCACTCTACGATCTATGTTTCAATTGACTCAAACTATTCCAGTAAAAACTTTATCCTCCGTGGCCAATACAGAATTCAGAGTAACGCTCAAAGTTATTTGTTTACAGCTCGTTAATCACTTTTACATTCCAATGCTCTATAACACACCCCCGTTTGATTCTGCGTCCATACCTTGCACTCTCTCCGTGTTTCCTATTATTACTTAACTAAAGGGCATATACCGATAGGGTAGAATTCAGTAAGTGGATGCCTGACCAATTATACTACGTTTACCTACCTATACTAAACACTTAGAAATAACTCATTGTACACGTGACGCAATTCATCTTTGACATAAATTAACTGCTCCGAGACAGAAAAGTTCATTGCTCGACGAAAAATAGTTTGATTGAGCTATATTTCGCGCCTGTTATGACTCAAATTTACGTCAAAATTGACGCTCGTAAATGTTACTCTCAGCGCACCTTAATTTACATGATTTTTCCTAAGTGTGTATAAGGAACGCAAAGTTTTTGGCCGAATAACCTATCTACCTGCATTAAACACGAATCGTTAAATAAATTTTCACTAATGAACACTGTCATACTAAGCATCAAAATCAATTGAAATCAATAATACACTCCAGTTTGGTCCCCAAAACCTTTCATGTGTGATTGAGCCAACACTCTGCACAATTCCCGACAATCATAATTCAATAACCACTTTTAGCCACGCTGACAGGAAAAAAAAAGGATAAAGGACTGTAAGTAAAGGTGGGACAAAAAAGGAAAAGAACACTTTTAGCTTTGCTTTCAGACTACGAACGGCAAAAAGCTTTTATCGCGAAACGCTATCGGTAATTTAATTTTATCGCACTGTTTTACGTTGATCCTAACTTGCACTTTACGACAACCAACCAGCATGTGGCTAGGAAGCAGTAAAATTAACCACCAGAGTGTGTTTAAGATCAAAGCACGTACATTTTATTTGAAAATAGTAAATTCGGTAAGTAAATCTAAGAAGCTATTAAATTGATTGATTGAAATGCGATTGCGATTCAACATTAATTACTATAAAAAATAGACAAGAAAGTTCTGATGAAGACTTTCTTCGAGTGGGATGTAAGCTCGAATTCTTGTTGATCACTGAGAGATGCTATCTGTGTGACTTTTAATTCAGATGCCCTAAAACAGGCATGCCAAACCTTTTTAATCTTGCTTATTTAAATGACTGTATCGATGTACGATAAAATTGTGTCATGCTGCATTTTGATTATTTTAAAATTTAAATTTTTATATGCGTGATGAAAACGTATCAGAGTAAGGTGGGGCCACCGGTTCCTAGACCTGACTACTTCAAACTAGGTGAACTGGATTTTTCAGTAATCTAAGGAGCATATCGTAGTCCTTGCTACTTTTTATGCCTTGTTGATAGTGACAAGACTCGGCTTCGTCCACCGAGGATGATCTTGAAACAAGGAAAAACTATACACTTCGAAAACTTCACGTAAGCGACTCAAATGACATACAATTACGTCCGTTAGTATTTTTACATGATGCCTACGGAATGTTCCATCTAATGGCTATAGGAAAAGGGATTTACATTACAGATTTAACCAAATCCGCAATTTTTTTTTCCTTTGGTTTATTTTTTCCGTCGATCTTGTTTTCCGTGCTGTGCACCAATGCTACCGACGTGCCAGGAAGGCAGCTCCCGCACCTGGACCCTACCACCTATCGACCCATCAACTCATGCACCGGGGACCAACGGCTTTACTTCCCATCCGAAGAAAGGCGTGGTCAGAGATGTTATGCCTCAGAACATCCCGGCGGCGCCGACTGGGATTGAACCCAGGCCTGCTGGGGTGAGAGGTAATCACGCATACCACTACACCACCGGCGCCGTTCAAATCCGCAATTTAGTTTCAATGAATTTACTGCACAACATGTGAAAAGATGCAATGAATTAAATGTGAACAATGACTTTAAACGTCCATGATTCGTGGATTAAAACTCATTCAGAAAAATTGACACCAGGATCTGGTAAAGTAAATCTCATTTACCAGATGCTGATGTTGGCTTGCCCGAATTAGTTTTTATCCGTGGAAAATCGACATTCATTGTCATTGTTTACGTATGGGTGATTCACTCTTTTAACATGTTGCGCTTTAATTCAGTAGTCCTAAAATAAAAGTTAATACAAACTGTAAAAGGAACTTCAGATATTCAAATACATGTAAAAAATAGGCACAGAATAATGGTGTCAAACTATTTTTTGAATAAACATGCTTTAGCTTCAGAATGTTGAAGTGCAAAATGGAAAACACCGGTATATAAAAATATGGAATTTGTAATTAATTTCTGTAACCAATGATGTTTTATTGAGAAAACGGCCTTGTTTTGTTTTAAAACGTGTTTTTATTTGCGCAGCTGATTTGTCTACGACAGCATTTATGGTTTTTGTACCTTAGCACTAAAATATCTTTTAATCATAAAACTAGCATAACTTTTTGCTCTTCATATCATATGTTTCTTGCTCCAACCATATAGAAATTAGAATAGATTACTATTGCATAGGAGAATGGTTAGCAATGGCTTCGATTACTCGTTTTACAACTGTTTGTTGTTGTCCTTTACGAGTGGCATTGGATTTTGATCCAGTGGCAGGCAAGATTTAAAAAAAGTATTCCTGAACAAATACCAAGAACTTAGACATTTGCTTTATATACATACAGTTATGAACATAATGAATGCATATCAAATCCGCAACAGTTATTCCTTCGCTCAGTCGTACTTGATCTGCAAAAACGTAGTACATTCGTTTGCACAGTCTGAAAATAGCATTGTATTGTTTTATATTAAAAACTTGTTTTATAATATATTAGTTAGACCATGTTCAAATTAGTTTGACCGGTCCTAACCCATGTTTTCGTATTGTTATTTTTGTTTGTATTAAGGTCCTCAACAGCTGTGCCAAGTTTAAAAGCCCATAAAAATATAAGTGTCCCATCTTCATGACTTTATGGGCAGTACAGGATGAAGTGAAATTAGCAAGCTAAATGCTGAATGCACGATGATTAATAATAACCATGACATAGTAGAGTGCATTGCGTCGCGTGAAGCGGGTAATACAGAAGCACTTTTTTCTTATTGATATTATTCTTTACATTCGATTTCACGCTCCACCCGACGTTACGCTCTTTACTATGTCATTCATCACACCCGTTACACACTCGAAATTATACTTCAAAAACAATTCTCCTTCTAAGCACGGGAAAATTCCCTAATATATCTTTCAATGGAATTTTCTCATAAAACCGGTAACGAACATATGATTGGGAAGCTTTCAGAGATTCGGGTGTTAGTAGTCCTGGTTCATCCCGCGAGAGTTGCGAAATAACTTCTTTGGTGCATTCGTTATTCGTCTCTTCCCAGTACTCTTTAATCGTTCCTGTTCGTACATTCCTGTTTCTTCGAATTTCCCTTGTATTCGCTTTCGGAACATACGGCTCTTTGTATCGGTTGAGATATGAATTCCGATTAATCATTTTATGTTTCAGCCACACATGTCCTGTCCCAGATCCAAAACCATCTTCGTCCACAAAGTTAAGGCACGGGAACATATTGAGAATCTAGGCACGCACTGAGTAGGACTTTCGTTGCGGAAATTTTGCAAGCTTTGCAGACGACTGAGGATATTATCGCAAAGTTTATTCCAGTTCACTTGAAAAGATTGAAGCTTCAATTCACATGAAGCATGTTGGAACTCATCAGTCGTCTTTTGCACATGATCCTTGTGAGCGACAACTATTCTGGCCGATTGAATCTCACTAGTGTGCATATGGTCCTCATGTGTTTCGATCTCTTGGTCCAATATGGATACTGTTATTCCTTGTGACGGGACCAGTTGTGGAATAAGTATGTTGCTGCAACTTGGAACGGCAACGATCTTGGGAGGTGCTTGACTTTACTGAAGCACTGTCATCCAGGTTTGTAGCTGTGCGAGATCTGTAGATATTATGTTGAGTTGATGATGCGTCGTCTGTTGCTGTTCCTGTAAACATAGATACGCATTATAATAAAAATCATTGCAGACCTATAATTGTAAACAATTACATTAAATCTTTACACATTCAAATAGCTCTCTAGGCGTATTCAAGTTCCATAGATTCAAGCTCAGTCCAAATAATTACCGCAGTTTTTCAAATTAATTTAATTATTGCGCCTGCAATCAAAGTTTTATAACACCACTGCTGCACCATGTCTTCCCATAAAAACAAATAAACATACCGACAGTGAGCATTTTTTTTTTTTTTCCTTTGGTTTGTTTTTTTTCCGTCGATCTTGTTTTCCATGCTGAGCACCAATGCTACCGACGTGCCAGGAAGGCACCTCCCACACCTGGACCCTACCTATCGACCAATCAACTCATGAACCGGGGACCAACGGCTTTACTTCCCATCCGAAGGAAGGCGTGATCAGAGATGTTATGCCTCAGAACATCCCGGCGGCGCCGACTGGTATTGAACCCAGGCCTGCTGGGGTGAGAGGTAATCACGCTTACCACTACACCACCGGCGCCGTTAACAGACAGTGAGCATGCATAAGGGCGTAAACGCGATGATCGATTCTCTTCGTCGATTTTCTCTTTTATAGGCTCTTTACAAATGTTACGCGAGAAATGCGACGGAAACAAAAGGTCGTATGAATAAAAGCGTTTAGTTTTTTATTTTTTTTTTTTTTTGTACAATGGGACACTCAAAATGTTTATTATTTTTATGCAACCGAACATACTTAATATCATAGCCACTATGTTTGAGGAACACAAAACAATGCGGATTCTCCATAACTTTTGTACAGTGAAGTTGACGAGCCTTTTGACGACGGCATAAACCACTGAAAAAGTGTCACTCAAGAGCCCAACTCGATGCACTTTATGACAGAAGGGAAAATCCAAACAGCTACATCGGTTGACGACACACGCCAGGAGGTTATAAACGCATTGAACACGGAGGACTGGCCAGCAACCTTACGAAAATATCAACTCCTTCAACATGATTTAAAAACTCGTCCCGTATGTTAAACAAAACCGGATGCGTAGTTATCCCAGAAGCACTACAGAAACACGGAAGGAAACACGTTTGGCCGAATGCCGAACAACAAAACTTAAAAGAACTGCTCATATTTGAAAGAAAGAAAAATCCCTCAAAATGGTTGAAATCTTTTTTTTTTTATTAAATGTCAGAACAAGCTGCGTCTACTGTGCAAAAATTAATAAGATCATCAAAACTCCAAAGAACTGCTCATTTGGCTAAAAAAATAAATTTCATAACTGAAAGCTTGACAATTTTACAAATTTTATAAAAAATCCCATATTTATAATGTTAAAAAAAAAAACAGAATTGTGGAAAGTAAAAAAGTGCACAGGGCTGCCATTTAGTATTTTTTTTTTGTTATTACTTTATTTGTACAGGCTCAATCGAATAAACTTTACAGCGCCAAACTATCATTTTTGTTATACATTATTAATATCTTAAAGCTAAATATAAAGGAATTCAACCGAATACTCTCAGTCTTCTCGAGGTTTGTAGATGACAATTTTATGGATGTGGTTTTAGGAATCTAGTAGTGTTCAAAACTTGGAAATCTCTTTTCAAGTATTCGGCCAAACGCCATTCCGCCAAATGGTTGAACATTTAATTTACGTAATTACGTTTTTCAACTAGTTTACAGAATACCCGTTTGAAGGAGCGTTTTGATTTTATATAAAAATAAAATTTGATAACCTACCTAACTAAGAATAACTTATCCTAAATCATGTATGATTTGGTGATTTGATCTCCGATAGGCTTCTCTGAACCGATCGTGGATGAGCGTACTCCGCTCCCCAGGTGTCTGAAAACCAGCCATGCGATGTATCTCAGAATTTCGAGTCCGCGGAATACTGTTCAATTATGCCGGTTTTTTACACGATTGATTTGGTTGAATCAAAAATAAACTAAAATGTTTAATTTATCTCCGACGACTGGGAGTAAGATCATCTGTCTGTCAATTAATGCTTGACTGGTGAATGAAGGGTTGTAGGTGTTACATTTTAGATTAATCAGTCGGTCTTCCTTCATGGTTTACCCTTCCCATGTGCTAATTTAAGCACGGCAAGTCTAAACGACTGAGAATTCAGCCATTTTCGCTGCCATGTCAAGAAAATAATTAAGCATTTTTGTAAGTCGTTTCACTTCCTTCGGAAAGCATGAAAAAATACTACTCACGATGAGTGGAAAAACTCTTTGGAAGGCGAAATGGGCGTAAATTCGCCCCTTCTATCTCTGCTGCTAGTTAATATTATGCGAAAAATTTCTGCCATACGTTAAACTTTAAACGTATACTAAATAAATGAAGGCGAACATTTTTTCGAACATCAATCATTTGAAATTGATAAAATTTAAAAACGTTTTTTTCATAAACGTAATTTTTTTTTTTAAACAGTTGGAACAGTATGGCATGTTAATTTGAAAAATAGTTATTTTCAACGGTACAATTTGTTACTCCAAGTGGGGAAGAATGCGCTCCCCGAATTGTAGTGTGGAAAGCATAACCATCAGGCGTGAACCAGAGATATTCAATAGATAAAGAGCAAAGATGGTATGCTTCCGTGACATGAAATCAGTATGCGCATTTTGTCTTGTAGGCCTTTTCTATTTCACCAATCTAAACAAGAATTTATCAATTTTCGTTAAGCATATCAATTGTAATATCTAATCAATAGCCTAGTTCAAAAAATAGATGGTATTGCACTTAAATATCGCTTCCCTTTGTGGCTTAAACTTCCATAGCATAAGCATTTACCTTCATCTCCCGTACCTTCTATTATTCAACAAAAAAGAAAGAGTAGAAAATGAAAAAACTGGCCGATGCGATGCGATGCCATGGCACTTGAGCTTGACTTTTTTTTTTCACTTTCACAGTTTGCATCACGAGTATATAAACAAATTTGCATGGAAATCTTTGGCGAATGAAGTTCTGGCTTGTAGAAAGTTGCTTTTTTTATGTTATGTTTTGTCGCTTTTTCACGAAGATGTTTATTTTAACCTGCAGAAGATGTTATGCAAATTTGATACCTACTCGGTGACTTTTATTTTATGTTCGCGATGAACCACAAGAAGTCCCAAAACATTGAAACAGCAAGTATGCAGCATAGTTTTTCCGAACTTCATGGTATGTTATGAGCTTCGGAAATGAATACCTATAGAACACTATTTATATTAACTGTTCTGAAAATCTGGGTAAAAACACTGTTCACAGACGCTTGCGGAACAAACATATTATATCTCAATCGTTTTTTCTTCTTAAATTATTATTCCGTTTTCCACACATGACCCACTCCACACGGTTAGAAAAAAGTCACCAAAATTAAGTTCTTTTCACTCATCTCGGCACTATAGTGCAGGAACCCAAAAGTAGGTAAAACTGGTCAAAGTAATTTTCATTTACTTGTGTGCAGCCTGAAATTCCCTGGGGCCTCCCTTAGCTCAGTCGGTAAAGGCGCAGCTACAAAGCAAGACCATGCTGGAGGTGGCTGGGATCAATTTCCGGTCCCGGTCTAGGAATTTTCAGGGTTTGAAAATTTCTCGACTTCCCTGGGCATAGAAGTATGATTGGACTTGCCATACAATTATACCAATGCAAAAATGGTAGCAGACATCGAAAGCTCTCAATTAATAACTGTGGAAGTGCATCTGGAACACTAAGTTGAGAGCACGCAATAAGCTAATATGCGATATGCAATAAGCTTGAAATGCGAAGAAGAAGAAGAAGAAGAAGTTGTGTGCAGTTCATATGGAATTTTCCACTGGCTTTTTAACCAAAAGTAAGTTTGTTGTACCCAACAGTAGGTAAATATGATTATACTCAACGTTGGGTTCCCACTCTTTACTACCCCTGTTGGGTGGTTTTGTTCCTCCGTTTTTGACAACATTAGAAGGAGAAAAGGAGACAAACTAGTCAAAAGTAGGTAAAAGTGAACTTTTCGTTGGGTACTTTTTTCTTACCGTACAGATCATTGACATTTATATAAAGTCCGGGTCAACAGGCAGCTTGCTGATGTTACAAGCAAAAATGTTGTAAACATTGCTGATTAAGCGAATGATGACGTCACCCTACCATAGACCATTTTGACGTTTAATCATCTTTCTCTATCTAGCACACATGGATGAATGGACGGTTTGTTTTCCCACTAATCTGTTTCCCTCTTGCTCGCACTCGTTCGCTTTAAATGCTGATTAAACGTCAAAAAGCTCAATACCATTCCATACTGCGAATAGTGAGATTTACGTCACTGCCAACAGCTGTTTCGTGTAAAAAGATAAACATTGCAATGAAATACGAACACCATTAAACATTTGCACATTTCACTAACACCAATAAACCTGTTGACCCGGACCTTATATAAATGATATTGACTCCAGATGTCACATCACAGAGATTCCCAGTTTATAGTTACTCGTTGTACTTATATGTATCTAATATTATCTTGACGAGGCTCGGGATTTCCTTCCAATGGCAATCGTAGAGACGCAGAGATAAACACGGTCTACAACTGGGTCTGCAACGGTAGTCTCATACTAATCATCCTCCACCACCCCCTATTCCAAGGACCGTGTAGACGTTGCCGGCACCGGTGCTGATCTATAAATAGCTTGAATTTGTCAACATGCACTTTGATGATGGATAAGCCATCAATGGGTAAGGTTACCATACCAAAAACTAGAAAAGGAGGACATTTCATTTCAGGTATGGGATTAAGGAGGACAATGATTCCTTTTCTTAACATTAAAGATTAACATTGAGTTTTTATCAAACGTTTTGATAATATGTACGCTATCACAAAATTCATGATTTGCAAAGGTTCAATTGAGATTGTCATAACTTGTGGTCGTTACAAATTCAATTCATCTTCTCGTTATACTTCTGAAAAATGCATGTTTGATACTTTGAAATGATATAGTTTAGCTGATTTGCATGAAAACTACTTAAAACCTTAAAACTATCCCAACTTTTATCATGTACATACATTAGGATACATGTCATCGCTGATGGAAACCAGCATGGAACATCTAAGCAATTTGTTAATTTTACCATTGATTCAGCATAGGACTCCAAGGTGGTTCTCTGTACAATCCCACTTGTTCTTTTCAGAAACGGAGTAGCTACCAGAGCAAAGTAGAATAACAACCCGATATCATCTAGATAACAAGTCTTGTTATCCCAGATATCATTTTGTTTTCAGTTGTTATCGCATAACTTATTTAGTTATCAGCCTTGATCAATGTTGTTATCAGTTGTTATCATGAAAAATTCACTTTATATTTATTAACGATGCAATGTTAGTTCAAAACTTTAAATATTATTCAATTACAACAATAAAATCCCTGATCATATTTCAGTTATCAGCGTAAGGCTTTGAATCAATATAATAACATGATTTGAAATGTATGGAATAAATTTGTATGGCTTACAGAATTTGTTATCAAGATATTATCAATGATAACCAAATAAGTTATTTTTGTTATCAATTTGATATTTTTCTTTGCTCGGGTAAGGACTGTATCCAATCCGGACACCTTCCAATCACTGTAACTATTGGAATATTGCCCGTAGGAGTTAAAAAATTCGTAATATTTTTGTTGTTGTCTGATGATGACTAAGACCATGGTTGGTCCATCTTGCCAAGTATTCCATTCCATGATTAATCTTCAAAATGGTGACGAATGAAAAACGTGCGCGAGCGGATTTTGAACGGACGTAATAAAAATCTCGCGTAACATTTGAAAAGGGCCTATCCGATCGATTCTCTTCATCGACTTTCTCTTTGGTTTACCACGGCAACATAAACGAATTTCTTGCCAAGCTTTCAACACAGTTCGACAGACGACGATGTTAGCCTGAAACAACACACTTAATGGGAAATTTATTTGCAGTCGGGTTATTCGCGAAAGAGAAAATCGATGAAGAGAATCGATCAACAATAATAGGCCCTTTTCTCGTGTTGCGCGAGAAATCCTGACTAGTCAATAAAGAACATGCAACAACATAGGATTTACCTAAATCCACTGTTCACGGTGTGATCAAATCATTTTCGGAACGTATAAAGGTCGAGAGGAAACCGAAAAGTGATAAAGACATTGTACATTCTGATCCTGTCATGGACCGAAAGGTGAAGAGGATATTGAAGGAAAATCCGAATCCCTCTGTACAAACGGTGGCTCGTAAAAAAAAGGAATGTCACCTGGTATTGTCAAAAAATCAAAACAGCGTTTGGGGCTGAAGTCGTTTAAAGCAGAGTCGATGTTATAATAAGAGTCCCGCCAAGAGTGTCAAGCGGGGTACCAAACAAGCAAAGTAAATAAACATCATTGTTCCCACAGCCAGTGAACTACAAGTATTGCATTCATTACTGACAATATTATAGTAATTTTAGATGAAAAACATTTCTTCACTTTATTTAGTACATTGTTGTATTTATAAGTTATAACAAGCACTAGTTCGAACGTTTTTCAGGTTCTACAATTGTTTTTGTCTCCCAGAAGCTCCGTTATCGACATGAAATTTTTCACTTTCTGAATAAAAGTCATCAGATGCTAACGCAAAAAATCTGGTTGCCGTTTACTTTGACGAAAAATAAATCACAAACGGTGCTGCTTGTTTGAAACATTTTCTCTTGGCGGGACTCTTATTATAACATCGACTCTGGTATAAAGTAAAAAGAGTTCCGAATTGTAACAACAAACAACATTTGACAGCAAAATCACGGGCTCCACGTTTGTACTGCGAATATTTGACGAAGTTATCATGCGTTGTTATGGACGATTAAACTTATGCCCTGGAGGATTCCAAGCAGCTTCCAGGGCTGGCTTTATAATCTGTTGTGCCCAAAAATTCTACAGCTGAGTATTTCCGAACGAAGAAGGTAGGGTAGAGAACTACTTCGGCCTAAGCGCCCAATTTGGAGCCTATCAAGCAGAAAAAATCAAATAAATTCATGATTTCGGCGTTAACAGGTAAATTATGCGTTTGGTACGATACTTTAGTTCAAATTCTACCGAACGAAGTCAATAAGAACGCGTTATATGAATGTTTGCACCCAATATTCTCAAAAACAAATGAAACGCTTCGACCGGACCAATTTTTATCTTCATCCGATAGGCCGAAGTGAACTCAATTGCGTTTCAATGGCATTTCAATGCGTTAGGCCAAGTTTAGAATCCGTGGGCCGAGTTTGACGTCAAGAAGCAGTGTTAGACTTCTAACAATATCTCAACAATTTGTTTCTCTTTCTAAAACCTTACGGTACGTACGGAAAGGTAAATAAATTTGGAAGCCATCAGTAATAATAACATTCCGTTTGTTGCTAACCTGCGCTAGATTAAGAACGACTAAGTGCGGGTATTGCTGAGTAGGCCGGAAATGGGGTAGTTAACCATATCTAAATTTCCCATAAAAATTTTATTTGGCAAGCAATTTGCACGTGTGGTCGAAAGAGAAGAACAGGCTCAATCAACTAGGAGATTTACCATAAAGAGTGCCTGCAGAAGCGATTGTTACCCTTCATCAAAAGTCAAAGTTTTCCCAAGCGAGCGCTGTAATTTAAAACCCGTGCAAGCCGCCATAACAGTAGCTGGTTAGCACATGTCGTTACTTTTTCTTCTGTTCCTACACGCAAACCAAAAATCTATTACAATGAATGTTAGTTCCATTTCCTATCATCCTCTGTTCATGAACATCGCAGCGAATGTTAGAAGTTGACCTTGCAGGCGATGTAATGGTTTTTTGCCTTTTTTATTTCGTGTTCTGTCTGTGCTTTCACCTACACAAGCAAGCATTTGCCTTGATTTTTATGTATGACATGGTAGAACAACGCACACCCTTGCCTCGAATCTCTCCAGCAGAAAAAGCATATGAAGTCGAGTGTGAGAGGAAATGAGCGCTTCTTGTTTGTTTTTAGGCTATCCTTATTCAGGAGCATGGAGAGAGCAGTGGAGAAAGCACAGGTCTGATAATCACAACGTTCGTTGTTCGAGTCCAGTCGGCAACCTTTTTCCTATTTTTTTTTTCGACATAATTAATTTACCTCACTAATACACTCTACATTTTTCGGTCTCCAATTCTCTTGCATTGGACCGCAGCTAGGTATATCGCATCCTCGGTTCATGCGGTCTCCACTTACATCCTCTGATGATGAATCCCACATAATTGTAAGCGAATCTTACATCCACCGGTTGGGTGTAGGAGAGGTAAGAGAGGAGGGAAACGACAAACCAGAGACAAAGTTTTATAAATGACGCGTAAAGACTGAAATTAAAAGTTCCAATCGAACCGTCAAACGCGGTTCCAATCGAGCAATGCAAATAAACACGAGGAAAAGTGCGGGGAGTGTGGAGATTGACATTGAAATTTACCGGCGCCGGTGGTGTAGTGGTAAGCGTGACTGCTTTCTCACCCCAATGGGTCTGGGTTCAATCTCAGCCGAGGTCGGTGGAATTTTTCTGAGGCATAAAAATCTCTGGTCACGTCTTCCTTCTGAAGGGAAGTAAAGCCGTTGGTCCCGGCCCATGTGTTTTGGAAATGGGTGCGATATCCTACGCAGGTGTGGAAGCTGCCTTCCTTGCACATTCGATTGCCGTCAATGGATAGCAATCGCTCTCGGTCGGTGATTGACACTAGATTGCGGAATAGAGACCGACGTTAAATAAAGGGAAGAAGAAGAAGACGTTTTAGGTTTTGAGATCTACATAACTATAATTAAGTTTGCTTATGAAAAGTATAAATCATCAATCAAGTCAGGCCTATTATAATCTTTTAGAGGATCATAAATTTCATTCTCTGTTCCCTCGTTCAATTTCGCAACAATCGCAACAATTCCAAAAACAGGAACTGCACCCGGAGCTGCTAATAGTTTTCCGCTATCCGATACTACGTATAAATGTAATTCATAATTGAAATGTAGCTAAAACATAATAAATCAGTTTAAAATTGACTGTCAACTAACCGACAATTCAATTATCAATATGGTAGATTACTCACGCTTCATAATCGAGAGAGCTCCGTCATGCTTTGATCGGGAGTAAGCCAGAATTGAATCCATTATTCTCTGACGATGCTGTTCATGGGGAACCGGAATAAACTGACATTTTGTAACATTTTATTTGCTTTATTTTTTCAATGGAATTTTTCAAAAAATAACTACCGATACGGTCAAAAAAAATTATCATTTGGCGTCAGATTAGGTCAGTTTTAAGGTGATTTCTTGTAGATTCCACAAATGGCCGCCACGTAGGCTATACATGCTCTTCCACTTCGAATTTTCAATTACACAAATCGCGGAATTTAGTTCCCTATTTCACCTGAAATTGCTACTTCATGTATGCAAACGTGAAGCAACAGTTTCATTGTGGTACGTGTCGGGAAAACTGATATTTGTGCACTTAAAGTTTCGAAGTGATTACGAGAATAAGGATCTCACAGCGAAACACTTTAAAAGCATGCTGTGGCTGTCAGTTGCGTCGAATCATTTACCCTGAAACGGGAATATTCGTTTACCGTGACGCTGAAGCAGACGGCAGTCGCTCGAGTTAAAATTCACTCGAAGTAAACACAAAATTGCGGGTTGCCATAGTTTGCATGTTTTGAGTATAATTTAAAGAAACCCTGAATTGAAATAAAAGTAAATTCTAGTGAAAACTCTTAAGAATTTCTGAGGAGCATTACTCCTGTGAACTTCAGACGAAAATTCCAAGGGTATTCTGAGGATAATTTCATAAAGTTTGTGCGAGAAAACGAATCCGGAGCATAAGTCCTTGGAAATATTTTGGAAATACTAAAAGAAAGATTACAATTTAATCTGAGAATAACTACAGGACATCTTCAAAGGAATTCGGAAAATAAATGCAGGAGAGTTTGCCAAACAAATTACGAGAAGAAATCTAAGGAATTTGTGCCAATGAATTCTTAGGAGACTATCAATGTGTGTAGAATTGGAAGGAGTGAGACTCAAAAGGAAATCTGAAATGAATATTCGGAGAATCTTTCCAGAGAGTTTCTAATTGTAAAACATTTCAAGGTAATTTCGAGGAAGACTAAAATAAAATTGAATTCGAAGGATAGTTTCATTAAAATTTTGAGGAATTTTTCAATGTAAATCTCCGTTGAATATGGAGTGGACTATTCTGAGGTGTTCAGAACCGCTTGAAAGTTCCCAAATATTTCCTGAAGTTGATGAAACTGCCTTAATGTTCTTTTGTAGTTTGTGAAACTATCAGGCTCACCATACTTCTCATAAAAGTCTTAAACTTCCCTGAACTTTATACGACTTCCTAAAGTTTCCTTAATTTTTTCTTACGTTCATGGATTCCTCTAAAGGTTTAACAATTCGCTTAAGTCCTCTAAACTTCTTTAAGGTGATACTCTAAGGATGCCTTAGCGTGAAACTTTAAAGGCACAAATGTCAGCTTCCACAAAACATACAAATTTGAAATTGCTACTCCTTGTTTGCTGTGCTACTACAAACAGAGAGTAGCAATTTCAAATTTGTATGTTTTGTGGAAGCTGACATTTGTGCCTTTGAAGTTTCACGCTAAGGCTTCCTTAGAATATCACCTTAAAATGTATGTGACTACTCTAATGTTAACAGAACTGCTCTGAGGTTATCTTTTCTGTTCTAAAATTCTCAAAACTTCACTAAAATTTTTGCAGTTCTTATGAAGCTTGTTGTACTATAGAGAAGAAACGTGCGCAACTTTTTGAATCAGCTCTGGTACTATCTTCGGTCCCAAGCTAATCGATGAACCCCTCAAAACATAGGAAAATCCACAAACGCCTAATTTTATCTTTCAAACTTTCACAACGAATAAAAACAAGAATACACTGAAAAAAGTTTTCACTTAGTTTTCATTTGAAAAACGCACATAATATTTTTCCAATAACAAAAATAATGATTGTTATCTGAATATCACATAGCATAAGAAATTCTATTTGAGAAATCATATATATTTCATGGGACACATAACGTTCATGTTATTTTGTGGTGCAATTTCCAATTATGGTATCACATGAAAGTTATATGAAATTCACATAGATATTTTCCACTGGTTATGTGATTTACTTTATGAGTGTAGTGCAGTACTAGAATTTCGACTGGAATGTTTCTAAAGGCCACAGTCCTTCTGTGCAGTTTTCAAAGTTTTTCTTAATTTCTGGAACTTTTGGGCTCCCGCAATTTTCATGGAATTAGAATGAATTAATTAATATAGCTCTATGCTTTTCTCTGAAGTGCTAAAAGTATTTTTTTTCTGAAGATCTTGAACCTTCCATTAAATTATTGACACTTATTTAAAAGTTCTTCAATAGTCTAGACTGTCCTGGTGCTAAACGATTACTGAAATTCTTTGAAGTTCTCTAGACTGCCTTGAATGTCTCAGTGTTTTTAAGAATCCGCAACTTTAATAAAATTAACTGATTTGCCTTGAAGTTTCGACAGTTTTTCTTAAGTTTTATAACAATTATAAATGCTCACTTATTTTCCCTGATCTTATCTAGGTTTACCTGGACTTCTCTAAATTTGTTTACTAATCCGGCAAATTTTCAGATATATATTCATAATTTCCTGACGCTTCTTACGTTTTCGGATTAATCATTGCATTCTTGGAATACCCCATAATTTCACGGAACTCCTTGTATGGCGCTGCAAATTTGCTTAAGTTAATTCTCTGGAATTTCTTGAAGATTTCGCTGTTTGCTAAAAGTTCTCACATTCTTTATAAATTAATGGAACTTTGTTGATGTTCTCTGATCAAGTTAGCTAAGTTTTTGCATTTTTTAAAGCTCTTGAAATCTCCATGATATTAACCTTAAAATAATTCCAAGATTTCATATAATTTTTATTACGTTTCAGAAATTATCTCGGAGCTTTGCTGAAGTTTCAGAAAAATCCCTGGGTTTCTCGTAACTTCTTTAACGTTTCTACAATTTCCTTGAAATTATTTGAACTGCCCTTTGATTCTCTGATCTGTCTTGATGTTCTCGGAGCTTCCCTAAAGCTCTCAATTCTATTGAAGATCTCGGTTCTGCTCGGAAATAAATGGAATTCCCGTAAACATCTCTAATTTTCTCTGAAATTCTCTGGACTTCTGTGAAGTTTCATAAATTCTCTGAAGGTCTCTGTACTTCCCTAAAATTCTCGGAACATCTTAAAGGACCTAAATATAGAACACTTAAGGGGTATTGGGCAAACTTTTAAGAAGTTCTAAGCTAGATCTAGAAATCTTTGGGGAAATTTCAGATCTTAAAAGCAGTTCCCGTAACTTTAGTCCAGACTTTTGGAGAAGTTTAAAGATCTTTAATCGTAAATTTAAAAAAAAAATCAGGATAGTTCCATGATGTGCTGAAAAAAATGGCAGCCTGCTCTCAGATCTGAAATTCCCCCAAAGATTTCTAGATCTAGCTTTTCTGAGATGCTTAGAACTTCTTAAAAGTTTGCCTAATACCCCTTAAGTGTTCTATATTTCTCAAGTTTACTTGACACCTGTTAAGTTTTCTGAAATTCTAGGAACTTCATAAAAGTTCCTGAAATTTTTCGGAAACTAAAATAACCGCTTTAAGGTTCTTGAAGCTTCCACTATTATATTATATATATATTCCCATATATTCAGCGTGTTAACTTTCCTCATTTTCCTGCAGTTTTTTTTTTATGGTGCTCTACTGAAATCCGCAACATTTCCTTTCGTTCCTTAGAACTTCTTCAAAGTTTCTACAATTGTTGTGAAGTTAATGGGACTGCAATGAAGATCTCTAATATTTCATTAAGTTAATTACAAACTTTAAATAAAACATTTATGGTTTTCCTTAATTCTAGCACTTTGAAAATTTTCAATATCTTGAACTTGTACATGGTTTTAAGTGTAAAGTTTTTTTTTTAATTTATTAAAGTAAGAAATTATGTAAGTGTTAAACTTCAACATTCAATGGATTTGATTGTGAAGATGTTTTTTAAAGTGATTGCCATGTCTTAAGAACGATTGGGTTAATTGCTGTTGTTTTTGATCTACAGAAAAAAAGCATTTTTTTAACGCTTTTAAAAATAGCTTTTTTATTATAAGCCTGGAATTTATTCGTTTAAGTTCTGGAAAAACCTGGAAAACTCAGTATGGGTAGATACTAGACTGATGCAAAATTTGACTTTTTCGCTCCACAGTGCTTAAATGGTTTCAAATCGGGTCCTGATTAGCCTCCCAAAGTTACAACTCATTTGGTTAGAAACAGACATCGCACAAGCCATTTGAAGTTAACATGTAAATTACTATGGGAAATCCCAACTTTTTGTTCATTGCCTTCTAGTCTTTTTCCATATTAAGCTACAAAACAGTTCGATAGCCATTCTTATAGAAAATTTTCTCAGCTACAACTTTGCTGAAGATTGTTTGTATGTAAAACGAGACAGGAAAAAGTTATTAATTATTTAATAGATTGGTAAACTTATGACATGATCAAGCAGCTGCTCTGTAGGCAACACTGTATTTTGCAGTGTGACATAGTAGCCATGATTTTTGTGTCCTATTCAACGCCCCAGAAACACTAATGTTGCCTGCTGAGCAGTTGATTGAGCATGATCGTAAGACATCAGCGCATTGAACCATTGATAACTTTCGATTCTTGCATTTAATCAAAAAGTAGTCTTCAGCAAAGTTGTACCTGGGAAAATTTTCTACAAGTACAGTTGAGAGTTTTTGAAGCAGATCTATATGGTGAATTATTAGATAGACATGAACAAAAATCTTGGTTTTACCATAGTAATTCCCATACAAACTTCAAGTGGTTTGTGGCATCTCAGTGTCTCACCAAATGGGTTCAAATTTTGAGAGGTTCATCAGGATCCGATTTGGAATCGTTTAAGTATTGTGGAGCGAAAATTTCAAATTTTGCATCACTTTAGTAGATACCCTGTAGATAGATTGAACGTCACAAAGCTCCTTCGAATCGTTCGAAAATTATAACAAAATATAGGTATGACTGGACTATTAAATCCTACACAATGCAGTGCAAGAAGAATGATATATTTTGAAATAAATTCACGCTCAAAAAGTTGAAAATACTGACTGATTACAAGAAAAGGTGACTTTAGTGACTTGATCTTAAAAACGGAAACTTTTTAGTGACTGGCTTGAAAAAAGTGACCAAGTCACTAAAAAGTGACGTACTACCAGCCCTGCATTTTTGAGTATAAATTGACTCAGTCTATGAGTGACCTACGTTTATGAGAATTTGAGTAAAGGGAACTACAATGAGAGTCAGATTCAACGGTTTTGTATGTGGAGGAATGTTTCAAGAAAAATGTATATATTTATTTCTTACAAGTGTGTGTAGCGCTGTTACATTTGATTTTCCTGATTGATAACCAAACTAATTTAGGCACAACTATGCACTTAAAAAACCTTTTTTGTCATTCATGCAGGCATTTGATTCGAATTCAGGGAACCTAAATGTCATAAGACGAGTTGATCAATTTCAACCCATATCGATATTGTCAAATTTCTAATTTCAAAAATGTCCTAAAAATAAACAAACACTCAGAACAATAGAGACTTCATAGCTTCTGATTTTAATATCATTAGTTTGTGTATTTAATTATCTGTAGGAATTTATTCCTATATTTATGTTAATAAGTGATCAATTTGCCCCCGGATTACGGAACTTCTTCTTAAAATCTTCCCGAGAATTAGACAACGACTTTTCGATTTCCCTGAATCTATTTAAAGTTACCAAAAATCAGTGTGCAATTTTGCGTAATTTCTGGTGCCCAGAGGACATCTTCCACTCCACGCTATCTGTACCATGCCATCCACCGCACAGAATGATTCCGTTTCCCACTCATCACAAGCTACTTAACGATGTTTGTTTTCATCATCATTAGGTTGATGGCTTGCATCGTTATATGATGCTGTAAAAGTTCAGCACACCTACCCAGAACTAGAGTACCGTAATCCGGGGGCTATTTGATTTGAGCACATATTAATGTAGTTTTTTAAATAACTTACTAAAAATAAGGATATTGACAATCTTATTATACGATGGATCTCCCTTAGCTCAGTAGGTAAAGGCACAGCTACAAATCAAGACCATGCTAGAGGTGGCTGAGTTGGATTCACGGTCCGGTAAAAAAAAATCGGGTAGAAAAATGTCTCGACTCCCCTGGGCATATAGTATGATTGTACTTAGTACACAATTATACTAATTCAAAAATGGTACAGGCATCGAAAGCTCTCACATAATAACTGCATCTAGAACACTAAGTTAGCGGTGCCGGTGGTGTAGTGGTAAGCGTGATTACCTCTCACCCCATCAGGCCTGGGTTCAATCCCAGTCGGCGGGGTAATGCCGTAAAGCCGTTGGTCCCCGGTTCATGAGTTGATGGGTCGATAAGTAGGGTCCAGGTGTGGGAGCTGCCTCCCTGGCGTGCATTTCTAGGAATTGATATTATCCCTGAAATCCGGTGAATAAAATCCTTGCACGATGTGTATTTTCAGCAGAAATTAAAAAAAATATGTTTTGAAATGCACAGTTTCGCCTAGATGGAGGCAAATTATTTGTAAATCTTGGAAATATCGCGAAAAAACGTTGATTTCTTTGTATTGGAAATATTTTACCAAAAAATACTATATTATATTTGTCCACGATGTTTGCGAAACGATTGAATCTCCGAAGGTAATGTTTGCCGATGACCTGAAGTTCTTTCGTGTAGCCTCATCGTTAGCTGATTGCTGTGCTATACAAGCTGACATCGACGCATTACTAAACTGGTGCCTGCTAAACGGAAGGGAGTAAACATTCAAAAATGTAATGTCATCACATTCTACCGGACAAGGAATGTAACCATGTTAGATTATAGAATGTTATCAAACAGCACTGTGAAGGACCTCGGGGTGCTACTTCACAGCAAGCTGATGTTTACCCTACACGTAGCAGCAACGACCGCCAAGGTGTGCGCAGTACTTGGATTCATCAAGCGAAACACACAATAGTTCGAAGACATTTACTGCTTAAAGACTTAAAGACTCTCTACTGCGTGCTGGTACGTAGCATACTTGATATTATATTTTATTTGTCGTTTTACAATAGTTGCCTTAAGAGCGATTTTTACAATTTTGTCTTTGTTATATAAATTACAATATGTCTTGAAAACAAATAAAAAAAAAAACTAATACTAGCTGACGAAACGCGACGAATTGAAATATTGCTTTATTTTGGTTTGTCATTGTAAAGTCATTGTTATCGCTGTGCTTATTGTCTGTGTCCATCATTTGTATGTGTCCGTACGATAGCGGTTTGTAGCAAATATATTTTGCGGAAAATATATTCCGTAGATGCCAAGATGGTGTATATAAATTTAAAGATGACAATAGTTCTATTGAATCAATGCGATGTGATACGATATTGTTTACGAATGAAATCCTATGCACCGCACTCTCTTTGAACAGAACAATACATTTGATGTTTGATGTGTATTGCGTCGTTTTAATGAATTGTTTGTCAATTTTGGTTTCAATATTTCCAAGACAATGTTTAGAAATACGATTATTTAACAGTATTATCTGTCTGTATGATATAATTCTAAAACAAGTAAATAAATAAATAATTCTGATTCATTGAAACTTAGTTCAGTCAAAAATACTACTTTTTAGCAAATGACAACAATGTTATTGAACATCAGCTAAGTAAATTTATAATCTATGCAGTAAAACATGTTTTGATATGAGAAACTTATCCAGGCACTCACTGCAGATTTGTCTTGATATCTATTACCGAAAATGTTGTAAGTGACAACAACAGAAGCAAGGAATAATGAACCGTTTCACCCCGGTGAACAATTTGCCCCCGGATTACGGTATCAAATGACTGTTGACAAAGAAATACATCATCTCGCTTTGTAAATTTGTTGCTGAAACGAACATATCCCATTTAGGCGGGAGAGTTTAGAAAACATATCAAATTACATCTCTCTCCACATCCAAGCTTCAATCAAACAAAATTCCGGCGAAATTAGCTATACGACGTAACAAATGATAAATTAAATTAAATACCCTCTGAGGATAACGACACCAGTAAAGGCTGTAATTCCATCAAAATAAACAGCTGTAATTAAAGTTTTTAAGCTACTTTGAAACTAGGCTCAGTGATAAACCCTCACAGATTATCGTGACAGATATTCACAAGGTAATTTTAGTGGTTTCCTGTTTATTCTTACTTAGACCAGTGCTGGTAAATTTTATGACTGTAAGATAAGAATGGCAAAATGCGTTCTATCACGAGATCATATGATTTTCTGTCACAATGCACTCATGATATTGATTTTTTTTTTATTATTTGACATCATAATTTCCAGCATTTTTAATGATGAGCCAACAATATGCAATCAACCGAACTAATATGTAAAGAGTAATATGCCAATTGTCGCACAATTCACATTGTTTACTGTGCAGCATTTATCCATCACCATGATGTTTACCGATCATGGTGAAATGCAAATCAGTGTTCAATTTTTGAATGATAAAAAATGGTTTTTATAATATATAGTATTAGAAGTACAGCGATAAAACAAGTTGTTTTTATGTAGGATAACGTATTTCAGCAACATATTAGGGGTACAATTTCCAAAAAACCAAAAATGACCGCGTTACGAAAAGGTTATTTTTGGTTACAGGTTTTGAACACTTATAACTCTGTCAATGACGGATTAATTTTAATTCTATACAAGCCAACCGATTTGAAATTTTTCTACAAAGCTGTTAAAATGAATACTTTATCAATTTTTAATAGGTTACTATTGAAAATTATACAAATGTCCAACTGTTGCAATGGTGATGAAAATTATCACCGATTGCCTGCAAAAAGTGGTTTCCCTAACACAGTCGCCATATATTGATACCGAGCACGTAATCCTACGACAAATCTACAGTCGTGTCTTGAATACAACCTCTTACTATTTCTTGGCGGGTTCTTCGAGGGAAAGCTGGTACTTATACCCATATTCTGGTTTTCGTTCGAACCCTATGTTCCATACAAAAAAAAAGTTTTTTTGTATGGAAAATACCGTTCGAATGAAAACAAGAATATGGGGTGAATTCAATAACTTGTCGTATTTCTTCTGCTCCTACATCACCGTCATTGAGAACAGCCTCATATTGAGGCTGGGGAAGATTATATCGTGTTTTTTCTGTACTTGGGCCCATTTTGTATCGATGTTATCATCTAGCTCGCTTAAATAATTGTGCAATGCACAAAATGCTTTGATGATTGAGGGTGCATGCTCCGTGTTGTTGTCGATCCCTTTACCAATGCGACGACATCGCGCTTTGATGTGGACAAATGTATTTTCAACTACTCTGCGAGATTTAGATAACGCGTTGTTAAAAGTTTTCTGCACTGCATTTTTTTCGACGTTATTGACAAATTCAAGTTTATGCAGGCCACCGCGGCGCTGTAATCGTAGCAGTGATGAACTTTAGATTATATTTCAAGTTGCATATATTTTCATGTTTGTGATAAGAAAACTATTTTTTTTTCGTGTTATTGTAATGGCTTTACTCAATAATAGATAGGGGAAATGTTGGCTTCGGCAATACCTTAACCTATTATCGTCAGGGGGTAAACAACGTCCTTGAGAGCTCAATTTTGGCATGTGGATACATTGTGTTTCAGAGCATCTATTGGCCAAATTTGAGTGCTCTAGGACTTTGTTTACCCCCTGACGATAATAGGTTAAGGTATTGCCGAAGCCAACATTTCCCCTAGCAAATATGAACAGAAAAGTAGCGCCGGTAAGAATGGTAAGCAAATCCTAAATTTAAACGCAAAATTATTGACATTTCTTCAAATTGAAAAATATGTTGCTCCCAGCACAACATCAACAAATAATGTTAACAATGTTTTTACAGGATTCAAACTGAGAATGCAATCGTACAGGAACGAACCATCGGAGATTGAATTAAATCAATTAAATTTGCTATTTGAGGTGAGTTGTTAGAACAATTTTACATATTGAAGCAATCAAAACATTATATTGTTCCATCCACAGGAGGATCATCTTCTCTATAGCTGAAACCGCTGCGAAACCATTAGGAGGTAATCATGCCAGATTTGGTAGATTCAAGCGAGCGGGATAACCCAAGTAACACTTGCCACATCTTGCATGAAAAATAAAAAAATCCAGTTGTAAATAAGTTACATATTAATTGCTTTTAAAACATCCTGTTTTAGACGCGTTGTATTGTTGTTTGTGAAGTATTCAACCTTTCTGACATGCACTTGTTATCTTGAAGTTATAATTCGATATTGCATGTATCAATTACCAGTATTCAACACATTTATGGCTAGCCTTATGTACAACATGTTTTCATATGTCATTATTAGAAACATGAAGTTGTAAGTAAATTTATTCAAAAAAATTGCCTTCACTTTCGACGACTGTAATTAGACGCTTCCGGAAACTGCAGTATGCACGTTTTAAAATGTTTCGATCCATAGATGTCATCACTGCCTTGATTTTAGCTTTTAGCTACACACCAAAAAATTCTGAATTTTACTGGCGATGTAAACATCCATGCATGCGAACATTCATACATGTAAACTTCCTTTACACGTAAACTAGCAGCTTGCAAGAAATGTTGCAAACAAAAGTGGACAGTTGCATACAATATATGGAATGTTGCATGACATGTCTCATAAATTTACACGATCTATAATCTAAACTTGTATGATATATGACGCTCCATTTATGTGCATCAGAGTAACGGAAATTTACATTAATTTTTTTTAGCTGTGTACTTAAGTGTGGTGTGAGGGGTTCTATTGGTATCCCGTTGGACGACGCCCTATACAAAATAATCCAACGGATTGATATCGGGACTGCTTGGGGCCCAAATTTCTTCCTCCCAAATTTACGAAATATTTTCCGTAAACCATTTCTGTGCTTTATTAGCCTTTTTTTATATTATACACTGTTTTTTCAGACACATTTACCGACCGAATTATTTCTTTCATGCATACTCCGGCGCGCAACAAAGCGACAACGGCTGACAGATTGCTCTCTTGTTTCGACATCTTTACGTTTACTCAACATTGTTTGTTTAAATCTTACACCTAACAGTATAAGCTATCCAGTGCTGCCAAATATATCTAAATCATGATGCACAAGCATGAGAAATTACTATTTGAAATTTACTGCAAAAATTCGTCACGCACCATGTATAAGTTATGTAAACCCGTTTATGACAAATTGTGTTGCTTGGGAAAGAAGGCAGTACCAAAGTGCCTGTGTCGCAGACGGCATTGGATAGTTTGTGTGATCACTGTGAATATAACCGAAGACAACATATCAAGAAGACTGGCAACTCTGCCAGAATCCAAGCGACAAATACAGTAGCGCTGCGCTCGAGCAAAGGTGGAAGTGCTGCATAGAAAAATGAGCAAATACACAAACCTTTCTTCTGAGGTTGTAATCTTTGCTATCAAATCGTTCGAAGTATTTACCTTTGAGCGGCAGATGACGCGATTGTGTCTGTCTCATAGCGCTCGTATGAGAAAATGAAAGAGTTGCCAGTCTTCTTGATTTGATGTCTTCGGTATAACCGAACGGAAACCCTCTGTTCTCTGCCATAAGTAGAATCTCTCTGGTAAGTACACAGTTCGAAAAAGTAGTGTAAATTTCTGTTCAGTATGATGCACATAAATGGAGCGTCACATATCATATAAGTTTACATTAGTTATCATGTAAAGCTCTGAGACATTTCATGCAATGTAGCAAATATTGTATGCAAAAGCGCATCTTTGTAAACAACATTGTTTACAAGTTGCTCGGTTGCGTGAAATGAAATACAAGTTTACGTGAATGAATGTTTACATCACTATTAAAATTCAGAATTTTTATCTGTGTAGATTTCAATATATAAGTGCTAAATTATTGAAAAGGCATAACAGCGTATCCGAATACAATCGTACCGGATTAAACCAACAACCAGCATTGGGTGCCTGCATGGGAATTCATTTTACAAGGGGTGTTCTATTTTTCTTTAATTTTGTTGGTCGCGCCTCCATATCAACATGAATCGATGTGGCATTGCTGTTAACAGAACCATGTCCATAACCTTAGCATGTTTTTTAAATTTTATTTGAAACCTAGTAATTTTTTTTTAAGGTCGACACATATCACAATATTTTCTAGGTTTTGTACAAGATTACACACGAATTATCTTTTTTTTTTTTTGTTTATTAATTTATTTGGTAAGGCTCAACCGAATTAACTTTACAGAGCCGAGGATTCTTGGTCACTATACAATACATCTTAAAAATATAGTCAAAAGGTACAACACAATAAACACTTTATCTTCCGCTATCCAAAAAGCCTCCTCCATCAGAACTGGAGCCGCTTCCAGTAGTTTCATTGTATGGCAAATTGTTATACGCCAACGAGGGTCAGAGCGCGTCCATTGCAGCAATGGACGCAAAACGTGGTCAGCACTCACACACTCATCACGAAACGGTTGCTTTCCAAAGTCGACGACGCATCGACCGAAAGAACTGCTGATGAAGAACAATGAGGAGGACCACACAATGGTTGCTGCCGAGAAAACAGCCGATCGCGTAGCACACATCGAGAGTGGTCTGCTTTTGTCGACAGCCGAGTGAACACTCTCACACGAATTATCTGTAATTTAACAATTTTCCTAACAAATAATGAAATTTTCAAGGGCTGTCACTAACTGATCACCGTCGGATAGTGCTTGTTCCTGTCACCATGCGCGTATTAAGCTGGATTCGTCAATAGGGGTACGGTTTCGTAAGCTGGGTGGGGAAAACCTGAAAGCCGAATCGTCCATTCTCATAACTGGTACGTTTACGGCAGATATTGGTCTTGATATCTCTTGCAGTAATACACATTCCGATAGCTGTTTTTTCAAAAAGAGACTTTTCGTAAATATGTGAATTATTGCATCTGCCTGGGCTCCCGACGTTGATATAGAGAAATTGATGCATATAAAAAAAGTTTTCTTTTTTTTGCAGTGTTCATTAGACATACATACCTTTAATCATCTAAAGCAAACAGAATTGTTGAGTACCAGCCTTTGTAGTTAGTTATAATAGTCAACCGTATAGTCAATATTTTGAACATAGATGGAAACCAATTATCGTTTTTGTCTTGTTCATTGTTTCCCTGTGATAGTTGTCGCTCACATACCAACGGAAATTCCATCCCGTTTACGTCAGTGCGTCCATATCTTTACTGTGAAGCATGATCACATCCGTTATTTGATCTGTGTAGGTAAATATACCATGTTAGAGACCGGTTAGGATTCTCGTTTTATAAATAAACAAAAGCTAGGATGGTATACGGGATAGAACATAAGTAATTACAGGCCTGCACATACTCATTACAGCTAAAATACTACTTTTCGAAATAAATAAATAATTATTGTTGTTAAACTGGTTGTGCTTTTTTAACCAATCTTTTAAAAGATCATGCAATACAAAATAAAAATAGTTTTGTAGGTATGCTGTCTATGTCTATGCATTGACTACTTTGTACGGGGTAAAAACTATGCTTTTTTTTCAATGTAAGAAACTATGCATTTAACTATGCAGGTGGGAGTACAAATTACGCATTTTATACTTTGTGTGTGGTATAGAAAGTATGCCAATACTGACGTACATTCAATTTACGCATAAGATAGTAAAAACAGTACACTCTATTATTGGGTAGTCCCGTTTTCCAAACTAAGAGCGTACTTTATAGTCACAATAGTGATTACCGTGTATATTAGTGCTCCCATGCAAGCATGGGAAAAATCGTTCAATTTTGCATTCTCAACTCACTCACACGCATACAACATCAGAAACGAACAGCAGCTTGTGCGAGCCGCACTGATTTCGTTCGTATTCGCATTGCTTCTATTTTCTTCGATGAACGCAGAATTGAGCAAAACAGACAGCTGAGCGCAACATGAATGATTCTGAGTGTAGTAGTGTGGATGATTCCTCTCTTATTATTTTTTCCATGCTGAGCCTTTTACGATTGCATTCTGCTGAGTGAGCTGAATGAGAATTTTGTAGAAAGAATCACTTTTTATTTTATAGCTTTAAACATACATTGACACATTTAAATCACTATTAATATCGAGAAAACTGTTATACTGTAACACATAAACATAAGCGTCACGCAAATAACTTAAAACTGCTGTGGCCAATTCAACTGATTTAAATCAGTGAGCCAAAAACTATCTGACTCGGCTATTTAAATCGTTAGCATTCGGATTTTACGCATTCAATCTAGTTCTCCCTCGCTAAAGAAAATTGTTCGGCTGCCTTTCAGTTTATCCTTATTTCCTTCTACTGCTGTCAGTTCTGAGTCGAGCTGCAGAGTCACTTGGTAGGAAGAATTTACACTCGTTCGGCAATCTGTTTGTAGGCGAGGATGGCTATTTTGATTCTGTGGTGCTCGCGCGAGTGAATGAATTTTCCCATGCTTGCTCCCATGTGTTTGACTAACATTGGAATGCAGCAAAAAAATATATCAATAGCTTGGTTGAAGTGCATCCTCCTTGTGGTGATAGACAATTTTTATTTTTCATTTAGCTATTAATCGTCCCAAAACCAGTCAAACATTTGACGGATCATATGTGCACAGGGTTGCCCCGTAACGTGGGTAGATCACCTTTTCGTGGTACGTTACGGGATGTAAGATCTACCACCGATTCGTAGTCCTGACTACTTCAAACTAGGGGAACAGGATTTTTCAGTAATCCAAGGAACACATCTTAGTCCTTGTTACTTTTTGTTGATAGTGACAAGACTCGGCTTTGTCCACCGAGGATGATCTGGAAACAAGGAAAAAATTAGATAGGTAGTATTCATCTATGTGTATCCTAATCTTCTATTCGTTGTTCCCTAGTTTGATGTGGTTTAAACTAGGGTTCTGGTGCATGGTCATTATCGGTGTCATTCCTTAATTTTGTTGCTAAGGAATCCAATTTTGACAGACAAAGAGGCGCGTCTTTGGAGGGTATTTCAACACTCCGAATGATATAAATAGCGGGACCTTTCTATTAGATTCGGATCCTTGCGATAAATGCAAGAATGACAACTGTAAAAAAAATCGAATACTTCATCATTTCTCAATAGTGATGGAGTAATAAGACATGCACTAAACTAAGGACACGGGATATACTACAATAGATCAAATTACTGGTCGTTGTGGTGTTAGGTCCCGAAAAGAAGAAAAAGTCCAAAGGGTTGTTGAAAATTAAATATTTCTCGCGTAGTATTTGAAACGGTCCTATCAACTTTTGTAACCAAAACTTGTATTGCCCTTAATCGCGCGAATCAAAGCTCGCCCATGCAAACCAACAACACAATCTGGTAGGGGAAATTCTCTCCGTACTTCTGCCCTCGCGAAAAAAAACCTTACAAATTTTGTTTGCAAAAGCTGATAGAACCTTTTCAATTGTAACGCGAGATTTCTCGTAGCAAACCACCACGAAATTTCCTAGCTGCCGGATGCATACTTATAGTTATCACGCAAGACCTCATCCTTATCAAAAGCTCACGTCACAGTTCCAAAATAATAATAATCATGCATCCAAAATACCTTCCGGCATAATAGTAGCTCTACGGAATAACCTCTACTCATTTTCAAAATACCTACAAAGTATGATACCGATGATAGCTTTGCAGAAAAAATGTGGTCAATCGATAGCTTTCCGTTGTTGCTTCCCGAAATGACACAAACGACTCTTTGCGGTAACGTTAGCAGTCATTTTAAGTACATAACTCACCATGTAATCCTTCCCAAGCGCTACATTGAGTATCGTTCTAGTGGGACTGAGAAGTGAAGTAAAATTAAATTGTTTCCTTTCTGCACTGTCTGAATCAGGTTGTGCTTGAATCCGATAGAAACGACTGACATCCGGTTGGCGAAACACCACCAACTGGTTCAGAATGCTTGAAACCGATGCCCTCCAGTCCACTAGCAAATAGCCTGATAGCTCGAATCATGAAACGATGAGACGTACCGAATCTGTCGTAAAACAGTACACAAACAAAAAGACTAACTTTTAGTAGATATAAGCTACTCACCGTGCTGTCATGGCTCTAAAAGTGTCATCACCCCCAAGAAGGCCAACCGTGATCGTCGTCCTGGGTGCCTTCACAATAAAAGACGGGCAATTAAAGTGGATAAGAGTTCTCAATCCTCGATGCGTCAAATTGCACCTTTTGCTGATGTTGCTCTCCAACAGCACTATAAAGCAACATCCGTGACAAGCTGACTCAGTATACATATGGTCAAAGCGGCAAAAAGGTCCTTGGGTGGATGTTATGGGTACGATATCGATTTGGGATCATTATTTGCCGGGGACGATGATTCATCATTTCCATCAATTTTGAAATCAATGAGCCTGTCCATGGAGCGGAAAAACTGAAACACCATCAGGTTTGAGAGACGGTTCAAAGACAAAGTTCAGTGAATTTCCCTGAAGTCCTGCCAATTTCCTAAAAGTTCTGTGAACTTTTCAAAAGTACTTTATATTAGTCTAGAGATCTACGAACATCCATGAAGTTCTGTTAATTTCTCTCACGATCTTTGAACTTGCCTGCATTTCAGAAAATGTTTCTGAAAATGTTTCTGAAAATGTTTCTGAAAATGTTTCTGAAAATTTATGCACTTTCCTGAATCTATGCACTTTGCTGAAGTTCTGTGTACCTTCCTGAAATTCTGAAAACTTCTCTGAAGATCTACGAGCTTTCCTGAAGCACTGCAAATTTTTCTGAATGTCCACAAACTTCCATTATGTACTTAAAATTTATATCAAAAACTACGAACTTCTCTTAAGCTCTGCAAATTTCTCTGAAGATCTACAAAGTTCAACAAATTTATCTGAAGATCTACACACTTCACTGAAGTTTCATTAAACAAACAAACACAGACATAGCCATAGAATAAGCCATAGCCACAGCCATAGCCACAGCCATAGCCACAGCCATAACCATAGCCATAACCATAACCATAGCCATAACCAAAGCCAAGCTTGCAAATGCTCATTACAGCCAAAATGCTTATTTTTGGATTTATGAAGCTATGAAATTTGTTAATCACACACAAACTTTACCACCCATTCTTGTTTCTTACAAATAAAAATTATCATTATAGTATCTCATAGTTTCATAATTCCAAAAATTAACATTTTAGCTGTAATGAGCAATTGCAAGTCTGGCCATAACCATAGCCATAGCCATAACTATAGCCATAACTATAGCCATAACTATAGCCTTTGTCTTTGTCTGTGCCTTTGTCTTTGTCTTTGTCTTTGTCTTTGTCTTTGTCTTTGTATTTGTCTTTGTATTTGTCTTTGTCTTTGTCTTTGTCTTTGTCTTTGTCTTTGTCATTAACTTTGTCTTTGGCTTTGGATATACACCAGTAACGCTGGTAGATTACCTTTACGTGGTGCGTTACTGTTATAAGATCTATTTCCTAAACCCAAGTTCTGACATCTTCAAACTAGGGTAACAGGATTTTTCAGTAATCAAAGGAACACATTTTAGTCCTTGTTACTTTTTATACCTTTTTAATAGTGAACTCGGAGAAGTAGTCACAACACATGTTGTAAAGTTAATTTAAATAAAATTTGAATATTAAACGACGTTTTTTTGAAAAATTGGATAATTTTCTTTGGATAAATTGACATAGTCAAAGTCATAGCCATAGCCATAGTCATAGCCATAGCCATAACCATAGCAGATATAGCCATAACCATAGCCATAACCATAGCCAAGCTTGCAAATGCTCATTACAGCCAAAATGCTAATTTTTGGATTTATGAAGCTATGAAATTTGTTAATGGTAATTCTTAGTGACAAGGTGCAAGAAGAGAAGGTAAAGTATTTGTATGATACATAAAACGTGTTAATTTAGCTTTCAGAGGTTCACAATAGCGATTAGCTGTAACGATGAGCAACGTGATGAGCGAGCAATCAGAGATCATAAAATCGCTAGTTGTGACCTTCTGAAAGCAAAATTTATAAATTGTGTATGTCATACACAAACTTTACCACCCATTCTTGTTTCTAACAAATAAAAATTATCATAGTATCTCATAGTTTCATAATTCCAAAAATTAACATTTTAGCTATAATGAGCAATTGCAAGTCTGGCCATAGCCATAGCCATAGTCATAACTATAGCCATAACTATAGCCTTTGTCTTTGTCTGTGCCTTTGTCTTTGTCTTTGTCTTTGTCTTTGTCTTTGTCTTTGTCTTTGTATTTGTCTTTGTATTTTTCTTTGTCTTTGTCTTTGTCTTTGTCTTTGTCTTTGTCATTAACTTTGTCTTTGGCTTTGGATATACACCAGTAACGCTGGTAGATTACCTTTACGTGGTGCGTTACTGTTATAAGATCTATTTCCTAAACCCAAGTTCTGACATCTTCAAACTAGGGTAGCAGGATTTTTCAGTAATCAAAGGAACACATTTTAGTCCTTGTTACTTTTTATACCTTTTTAATAGTGAACTCGGAGAAGTAGTCACAACACATGTTGTAAAGTTAATTTAAATAAAATTTGAATATTAAACGACGTTTTTTTGAAAAATTGTATAATTTTCTTTGGATAAATTGACATAGTCAAAGTCATAGCCATAGCCATAGTCATAGCCATAGCCATAACCATAGCAGATATAGCCATAACCATAGCCATAACCATAGCCAAGCTTGCAAATGCTCATTACAGCCAAAATGCTAATTTTTGGATTTATGAAGCTATGAAATTTGTTAATGGTAATTCTTAGTGACAAGGTGCAAGAAGAGAAGGTAAAGTATTTGTATGATACATAAAACGTGTTAATTTAGCTTTCAGAGGTCCACAATAGCGATTAGCTGTAACGATGAGCAACGTGATGAGCGAGCAATCAGAGATCATAAAATCGCTAGTTGTGACCTTCTGAAAGCAAAATTTATAAATTGTGTATGTCATACACAAACTTTACCACCCATTCTTGTTTCTAACAAATAAAAATTATCATAGTATCTCATAGTTTCATAATTCCAAAAATTAACATTTTAGCTATAATGAGCAATTGCAAGTCTGGCCATAGCCATAGCCATAGTCATAACTATAGCCATAACTATAGCCTTTGTCTTTGTCTGTGCCTTTGTCTTTGTCTTTGTCTTTGTCTTTGTCTTTGTCTTTGTCTTTGTATTTGTCTTTGTATTTGTCTTTGTCTTTGTCTTTGTCTTTGTCTTTGTCTTTGTCATTAACTTTGTCTTTGGCTTTGGATATACACCAGTAACGCTGGTAGATTACCTTTACGTGGTGCGTTACTGTTATAAGATCTATTTCCTAAACCCAAGTTCTGACATCTTCAAACTAGGGTAGCAGGATTTTTCAGTAATCAAAGGAACACATTTTAGTCCTTGTTACTTTTTATACCTTTTTAATAGTGAACTCGGAGAAGTAGTCACAACACATGTTGTAAAGTTAATTTAAATAAAATTTGAATATTAAACGACGTTTTTTTGAAAAATTGGATAATTTTCTTTGGATAAATTGACATAGTCAAAGTCATAGCCATAGCCATAGTCATAGCCATAGCCATAACCATAGCAGATATAGCCATAACCATAGCCATAACCATAGCCAAGCTTGCAAATGCTCATTACAGCCAAAATGCTAATTTTTGGATTTATGAAGCTATGAAATTTGTTAATGGTAATTCTTAGTGACAAGGTGCAAGAAGAGAAGGGTAAAGTATTTGTATGATACATAAAACGTGTTAATTTAGCTTTCAGAGGTTCACAATAGCGATTAGCTGTAACGATGAGCAACGTGATGAGCGAGCAATCAGAGATCATAAAATCGCTAGTTGTGACCTTCTGAAAGCAAAATTTATAAATTGTGTATGTCATACACAAACTTTACCACCCATTCTTGTTTCTAACAAATAAAAATTATCATAGTATCGCATAGTTTCATAATTCCAAAAATTAACATTTTAGCTATAATGAGCAATTGCAAGTCTGGCCATAGCCATAGCCATAGTCATAACTATAGCCATAACTATAGCCTTTGTCTTTGTCTGTGCCTTTGTCTTTGTCTTTGTCTTTGTCTTTGTCTTTGTATTTGTCTTTGTATTTGTCTTTGTCTTTGTCTTTGTCTTTGTCTTTGTCTTTGTCATTAACTTTGTCTTTGGCTTTGGATATACACCAGTAACGCTGGTAGATTACCTTTACGTGGTGCGTTACTGTTATAAGATCTATTTCCTAAACCCAAGTTCTGACATCTTCAAACTAGGGTAACAGGATTTTTCAGTAATCAAAGGAACACATTTTAGTCCTTGTTACTTTTTATACCTTTTTAATAGTGAACTCGGAGAAGTAGTCACAACACATGTTGTAAAGTTAATTTAAATAAAATTTGAATATTAAACGACGTTTTTTTGAAAAATTGGATAATTTTCTTTGGATAAATTGACATAGTCAAAGTCATAGCCATAGCCATAGTCATAGCCATAGCCATAACCATAGCAGATATAGCCATAACCATAGCCATAACCATAGCCAAGCTTGCAAATGCTCATTACAGCCAAAATGCTAATTTTTGGATTTATGAAGCTATGAAATTTGTTAATGGTAATTCTTAGTGACAAGGTGCAAGAAGAGAAGGTAAAGTATTTGTATGATACATAAAACGTGTTAATTTAGCTTTCAGAGGTTCACAATAGCGATTAGCTGTAACGATGAGCAACGTGATGAGCGAGCAATCAGAGATCATAAAATCGCTAGTTGTGACCTTCTGAAAGCAAAATTTATAAATTGTGTATGTCATACACAAACTTTACCACCCATTCTTGTTTCTAACAAATAAAAATTATCATAGTATCGCATAGTTTCATAATTCCAAAAATTAACATTTTAGCTATAATGAGCAATTGCAAGTCTGGCCATAGCCATAGCCATAGTCATAACTATAGCCATAACTATAGCCTTTGTCTTTGTCTGTGCCTTTGTCTTTGTCTTTGTCTTTGTCTTTGTCTTTGTATTTGTCTTTGTATTTGTCTTTGTCTTTGTCTTTGTCTTTGTCTTTGTCTTTGTCATTAACTTTGTCTTTGGCTTTGGATATACACCAGTAACGCTGGTAGATTACCTTTACGTGGTGCGTTACTGTTATAAGATCTATTTCCTAAACCCAAGTTCTGACATCTTCAAACTAGGGTAACAGGATTTTTCAGTAATCAAAGGAACACATTTTAGTCCTTGTTACTTTTTATACCTTTTTAATAGTGAACTCGGAGAAGTAGTCACAACACATGTTGTAAAGTTAATTTAAATAAAATTTGAATATTAAACGACGTTTTTTTGAAAAATTGGATAATTTTCTTTGGATAAATTGACATAGTCAAAGTCATAGCCATAGCCATAGTCATAGCCATAGCCATAACCATAGCAGATATAGCCATAACCATAGCCATAACCATAGCCAAGCTTGCAAATGCTCATTACAGCCAAAATGCTAATTTTTGGATTTATGAAGCTATGAAATTTGTTAATGGTAATTCTTAGTGACAAGGTGCAAGAAGAGAAGGTAAAGTATTTGTATGATACATAAAACGTGTTAATTTAGCTTTCAGAGGTTCACAATAGCGATTAGCTGTAACGATGAGCAACGTGATGAGCGAGCAATCAGAGATCATAAAATCGCTAGTTGTGACCTTCTGAAAGCAAAATTTATAAATTGTGTATGTCATACACAAACTTTACCACCCATTCTTGTTTCTAACAAATAAAAATTATCATAGTATCTCATAGTTTCATAATTCCAAAAATTAACATTTTAGCTATAATGAGCAATTGCAAGTCTGGCCATAGCCATAGCCATAGTCATAACTATAGCCATAACTATAGCCTTTGTCTTTGTCTGTGCCTTTGTCTTTGTCTTTGTCTTTGTCTTTGTCTTTGTCTTTGTCTTTGTATTTGTCTTTGTATTTGTCTTTGTCTTTGTCTTTGTCTTTGTCTTTGTCTTTGTCATTAACTTTGTCTTTGGCTTTGGATATACACCAGTAACGCTGGTAGATTACCTTTACGTGGTGCGTTACTGTTATAAGATTTATTTCCTAAACCCAAGTTCTGACATCTTCAAACTAGGGTAGCAGGATTTTTCAGTAATCAAAGGAACACATTTTAGTCCTTGTTACTTTTTATACCTTTTTAATAGTGAACTCGGAGAAGTAGTCACAACACATGTTGTAAAGTTAATTTAAATAAAATTTGAATATTAAACGACGTTTTTTTGAAAAATTGGATAATTTTCTTTGGATAAATTGACATAGTCAAAGTCATAGCCATAGCCATAGTCATAGCCATAGCCATAACCATAGCAGATATAGCCATAACCATAGCCATAACCATAGCCATAACCATAGCCAAGCTTGCAAATGCTCATTACAGCCAAAATGCTAATTTTTGGATTTATGAAGCTATGAAATTTGTTAATGGTAATTCTTAGTGACAAGGTGCAAGAAGAGAAGGTAAAGTATTTGTATGATACATAAAACGTGTTAATTTAGCTTTCAGAGGTTCACAATAGCGATTAGCTGTAACGATGAGCAACGTGATGAGCGAGCAATCAGAGATCATAAAATCGCTAGTTGTGACCTTCTGAAAGCAAAATTTATAAATTGTGTATGTCATACACAAACTTTACCACCCATTCTTGTTTCTAACAAATAAAAATTATCATAGTATCTCATAGTTTCATAATTCCAAAAATTAACATTTTAGCTATAATGAGCAATTGCAAGTCTGGCCATAGCCATAGCCATAGTCATAACTATAGCCATAACTATAGCCTTTGTCTTTGTCTGTGCCTTTGTCTTTGTCTTTGTCTTTGTCTTTGTCTTTGTCTTTGTCTTTGTATTTGTCTTTGTATTTGTCTTTGTCTTTGTCTTTGTCTTTGTCTTTGTCTTTGTCATTAACTTTGTCTTTGGCTTTGGATATACACCAGTAACGCTGGTAGATTACCTTTACGTGGTGCGTTACTGTTATAAGATTTATTTCCTAAACCCAAGTTCTGACATCTTCAAACTAGGGTAGCAGGATTTTTCAGTAATCAAAGGAACACATTTTAGTCCTTGTTACTTTTTATACCTTTTTAATAGTGAACTCGGAGAAGTAGTCACAACACATGTTGTAAAGTTAATTTAAATAAAATTTGAATATTAAACGACGTTTTTTTGAAAAATTGGATAATTTTCTTTGGATAAATTGACATAGTCAAAGTCATAGCCATAGCCATAGTCATAGCCATAGCCATAACCATAGCAGATATAGCCATAACCATAGCCATAACCATAGCCATAACCATAGCCAAGCTTGCAAATGCTCATTACAGCCAAAATGCTAATTTTTGGATTTATGAAGCTATGAAATTTGTTAATGGTAATTCTTAGTGACAAGGTGCAAGAAGAGAAGGTAAAGTATTTGTATGATACATAAAACGTGTTAATTTAGCTTTCAGAGGTTCACAATAGCGATTAGCTGTAACGATGAGCAACGTGATGAGCGAGCAATCAGAGATCATAAAATCGCTAGTTGTGACCTTCTGAAAGCAAAATTTATAAATTGTGTATGTCATACACAAACTTTACCACCCATTCTTGTTTCTAACAAATAAAAATTATCATAGTATCTCATAGTTTCATAATTCCAAAAATTAACATTTTAGCTGTAATGAGCAATTGCAAGTCTGGCCATAACCATAGCCATAGCCATAACTATAGCCATAACTATAGCCTTTGTCTTTGTCTGTGCCTTTGTCTTTGTCTTTGTCTTTGTCTTTGTCTTTGTCTTTGTCTTTGTATTTGTCTTTGTATTTGTCTTTGTCTTTGTCTTTGTCTTTGTCTTTGTCTTTGTCATTAACTTTGTCTTTGGCTTTGGATATACACCAGTAACGCTGGTAGATTACCTTTACGTGGTGCGTTACTGTTATAAGATCTATTTCCTAAACCCAAGTTCTGACATCTTCAAACTAGGGTAGCAGGATTTTTCAGTAATCAAAGGAACACATTTTAGTCCTTGTTACTTTTTATACCTTTTTAATAGTGAACTCGGAGAAGTAGTCACAACACATGTTGTAAAGTTAATTTAAATAAAATTTGAATATTAAACGACGTTTTTTTGAAAAATTGTATAATTTTCTTTGGATAAATTGACATAGTCAAAGTCATAGCCATAGCCATAGTCATAGCCATAGCCATAACCATAGCAGATATAGCCATAACCATAGCCATAACCATAGCCAAGCTTGCAAATGCTCATTACAGCCAAAATGCTAATTTTTGGATTTATGAAGCTATGAAATTTGTTAATGGTAATTCTTAGTGACAAGGTGCAAGAAGAGAAGGTAAAGTATTTGTATGATACATAAAACGTGTTAATTTAGCTTTCAGAGGTTCACAATAGCGATTAGCTGTAACGATGAGCAACGTGATGAGCGAGCAATCAGAGATCATAAAATCGCTAGTTGTGACCTTCTGAAAGCAAAATTTATAAATTGTGTATGTCATACACAAACTTTACCACCCATTCTTGTTTCTTAAAAATAAAAATTATCATAGTATCTCATAGTTTCATAATTCCAAAAATTAACATTTTAGCTATAATGAGCAATTGCAAGTCTGGCCATAGCCATAGCCATAGTCATAACTATAGCCATAACTATAGCCTTTGTCTTTGTTTTTGTTTTGTTTTTCGTCTTGTTTTTTTGTCTTGTTTTTTGTATTGTTTTTGTCTTTGTCTATGGCTTTGGTTCTGGCTATGACTAGTCTTAAAATTCTTACTGAGCAGAAGACCGTCGGTTCAATCCTAAGATCCTTCGTATATGATCGTTAGGACATTAATTCATCTTATAGTTTACCATTACGAATTATGCTGCAAACCCAACCCTCTTACCCAAAATGTTAAAGTAAAGTTTAGTTAATTAGTTAAAGTTATGATAAAGCAAAAAAATTAAATTAAATTAAGTTAATATAAAGTTTAAGTTAAGATAATTATAAGTGAAGCTTAAGATAAAATTTATCTACAGCTAAGTTAAATATGTGTTAAAGCTATTTTATAGTTATGTTGAGTTAAATTAAAGTTAAATGGAAGTTAAGTTAATGTTTAGATGAAGCTGACCTATAGTCAATAAAAGTTAATTAGTTAAAGTTAAGTTAAAGTTATATAAAAGTCATGTTAATGTTTAGTTAAAGGTAAGTTGAAGTTAAGTTCAAGTTATTTCCAGGCAATTTCAGGGAAACTTCAGTTCTTGTCAGTTTTTGAAACTTGAAAGTTCTTGTTAAGATAAAATTAAACCAAAGTTAAATTAAATTAAAAAATAAAAGTTAATGTGTAGTTAAAAAGTTAAGTAATAGTTGAGTTAATTAAATTAGTAAAATATATGTCAAAGTTTTATGAGAAATAAAAACCTGTTAAGTTAAGATTAAGCCAAAGTTTAGTTATAGTTTAGGGAAGGTTTCGTTAAAATTCAGTTAAGTTATAATTAAAGCCAATAATATGTTAAAATTAAATTAAAATTAATAGAAAATTATGTTAAAACTCAGTACAATATAAGTTGAAGTTATGTTAAACTAAAAGTTATGTTTAGTTAATAACATAAAGTTTTGTTAAAATTATATTAAACGTATGTTAAAGTAAAGTTGAAGCATTATTGTTTAGCTTTCAGTTAACGTTTAGTTACAGATAAGTTAAGTAATGTTTGGTTAAAATTATAGCGAAGTTAATTTGTTAAAGTAATGTTAAAGAAAATATCAAGTTAAGTTAACGTTGAGTCAAAGTTTAGTTAAATTTTATTGAAGGTTTAGTCAAAGTTTAGTTAAAGGTAAGGTAATCATGTTTTCAAATTTTGTTAAAGCCAAGAAAAAGTCAAGATACTGTTAAAATAAGCTAGTTAGTTGAAGCTGTGTTAAAGTTTATTAAAAGTTTCGTAAAGTTTATAAGATAAAGTTAAGTTTAAATAAAGTCAAAGTTTAGAAAAAGGTTTATTCAAGTTGAATTAAAATTAAGACACTGTTAAGTTAAAGTTTAGCAAAGCTTTAGTTAAAGTTAAGTTAATTTTCAGCTAAAGTTAGGTTAAACATTTGCTAAAGTAATGATAAAGCTTAAACTAAAAAAAGTGTTAAGTTTAAGTTTTATTAATGTTATTTCCATGGAAATTCAGGAAAACTCCAGTTCGTGGACTTCTTGGCAGTTGTTGAAAGCTTTTGGAATTTATTGACTGTTCTTGGAATATTTTGGAAGTTCTTGGAAGTTTTTGGTACTGCTTGATACTTCTGCAAGTATCAACAATCACTTCACTTGGAGGTTTTTTGCTATGTTAAAATGAATTCAAAGTTAATTTAAATTAACTTTAAAGTTAAGTTTATGTTTAGATTAGTTAAAGTGAAGTTTCTTTTGTTACAAAATTTAGCTTACAAGTTCATGTTTAGTTAAAATAAAGTTGAACTTTTGCTTAAGATAAAATCAAGTTGAGTTTAATTTAAGTAAATGATAAGTTGAAGTTAAGTTTAGGCTAAATGTGAAATTATGCTAAATATTTGTTTAAGATATTTTAAAGTTATGTTAAAGATAACTTAATGATAATTTTATGTTGAGTTGAAGAAAAAGTTAATTTAAGGTTATTACCTCTGCTTGAAAGTTTTATGAACATCTTGAAGTTTCTCTGAACATATCGAAAGTTCTTTGTATTACTCGGAAATTCTATGAACAACTTGGAATATCTACGACCATCTCGAAAGTTTTTTTTTAACATTCTCGAATTTCTACGATCTGTTAGGAAGTTCTATGAAAATCTTGGAATCTCCGAGCCTACCTCGGAAATTCTAAGAAGAACACTGTTCGGAGGACCGCTCGGAAATTCAATGAACATTCAAGTTCTAAAAATTTATGTGTAGTCTTACAAAAAAAAAAAAAAAAAAACTATTTTGATCGTTACGATGGTGATGATGGATTTTTGATATTTGGTTTTATAGTAGTAGTCAAAAAAAAAAAGAAAGTAGTCTACAAAAGTTTGAGCCTCGCGCGCGTTATACAGATATAGAGGACTAATTTTAACATTTGATAAAATAACTGTATACTGTAGTGGGAATTTATATCTGTAGCTGTAACCAGTTCGATTTTGTTTGCAAACCTGGTTAAAATGTTCTTAATAGGCCTAAATATGACAATCGAAAATTGATTAATTACAGATGTGAACTGTTTCTGTTATATTGCTGATATCATATTGGGAAACCATATGTCGATTGAACAACTTTATGCGCTGTTCTCAAGTATGATAAGAATTGTTTTATTCCAAGTCCCACTATTATATGTTACATACGTATTCACATAGATTCACTCGCGTTTACTAAACTCATGCCCGTGTTGCGACGAGGTGAAAGTAACCGACGGAGAACTTGAGCCGTGCAAAGAATTGAGCTAGGGCACTTTCAAGACCAATTCTACAGCAGTTACTGGTGACCAGAGGTAGCACCAGGGCGGATTCGTTAGAACAAGTTGGGTATGTGGTATCTATTAATAGAGCACATCCGTTTCTTGTCGATGCTTGTCAAAAAAGCCTTTATTCCATTCAACTTACAGGGTTTATATAGCCGAAACGACTTCAGAATTTACCAAGTTCTTACATTTTCCTTAAACTAGCGGGTTAAAACGAGAAAGAACGAGACGCCTGGGTAGGTGTTGACAAACATTGAACATTTAGACTATTTTGCTTTCTAATGTTTTGCTATTTGACACTTTTCGTTTCCTTACTGCGTCCGTCTACGCGAGACCTCTGCTATGCACCGGCGTAAAGGAAAAAAGGTTAAAGTCAGCAAGACAAGTGTTTGGTTTGTTCGCGTTGGATTTTGGTTAGCTTATGGTTCAAAATGAAATGAGTCGGATATCAAAATACTATCAAAATGATATCTAATTTTGTTTTTGAAATCATGTTTTAATTGAATTCATATTTTTAGTTGAATTCAAATGTTGATATTATTTTGTTATTTCTAAAAAAATATAATTAAAAACAAAATTTGATATTTTATAAAAAAAAAGGCATCCACATTTATCACTGAAATCAAAATTTATTTTTATTTCTTCTTCTTACGAGTCAATCAGGATGCTTGCCATTTTATTTATGAACATCACAAAGACAATTATGATTTCTACAGTGTTGTTTTACAACACTTATTGATATTAATCTACCTGCGAATTGAATTTACAAATCGATATAAAATTGATTTCGTCCTGTTTGTCTGTAATTATTTTGAAATTTAACTTTCGTAGGCATAGTCGATTTCTTAGCTCATATTTATACATGTTGTCCAAAATCTCATCATTACATATCGTCATACATGTTTATTAAAGTATGTTCGATGCCAAGAAATTAATCATTCATAACAACATAAGAGTCATCTTAGACTAATTTTTTACATGATTCGTATGTGTCTTATTCCTATATTGAATATAATTCCACTAGAATTTGTCATGAAAACGAAACTCTAAATTTAAAAATTTCACATCGTCTATTTCTATGCTCTTGGATCTAATAAACTTCAACCGTTCGTCATAATTTAACTTTTGTTATTTGTCTATAGTGACAAAAGCGATTCATTTATACTTTCTTGTACCACTGGATGATTATGTCCAGCTGTGTACTTTAATATGGCACCATTTAAGTTCAATTGACAACATTTTTTGATTTCGAATCTTGATATCAACCATTAGATTTCAAAACATTCCGATTACTAGATTTTATATCATATACCAAAATAATAACTTACACTGGAGTCGCTTTTTACGCGGTTTTTTTTTACACGGTTTTTTTTTACGCGGTTTTTTTTACGCGGATTTCGGAATTTACGCGGTTTTTTTTTACGCGGATTCCGGAATTTACGCGGTTTTTTTTACGCGGATTTTGGTTTTTTTTTTACGCGGATTTCAGAATTGACGCGGTATATCGCTTTTTACGCGGTTTTTTCTTACACGGTCTTTTTTTTACGCGGTTTTTTTTTTACGCGGATTTCGGAATTTTCCCCCTTTTTTTTTATGCGGATTCCGGAATTTACGCGGTTTTTTTTACGCGGTTTTTTTTACGCGGGACGTATCACCCGCGTAAAAAGCGACTCCAGTGTATTTAGTTTTTTAATTTGTTTTGTTTTTCCTGCCATAGTTATAATAACATATTAATTACTTATTTTGTTTATTATTAATGAAATTACCAATATCAAAACGCAAACATGGATTTGTTATCAAGAAAACATTATTTGTAATCTTTTTAATACCCTCCATATACCATTTAGATCTCATTTTTGTTATGATTACTGTTAAGTCGACCACACGGTAGGCTAATAACGCTTATATCAAAATATAAAATTTAGTTTTCATTTTGTTTTCATTCTCTCCTCGGGTAACGTTAATAAATGTTGAATATGGATGGGATTCTGCTAATTTATTGCATTGGGATTTCTTGCATGGATGCACAATTTAATCACGAGTCAAGGGTATGAAAAAGAACAATGCTCTTCGATAATCTATTCAACAAAAACCAGATTTCATCACCTCTGAATTTATCCACCTTTGAGATCTAATACTTTTTAGGTAGGGTTTATTGGTTTTTCATAAGCAACTAATTGAACCTATTTGTGCTGTCCAGATAATGCATTGTTCTAACAATGGCGATTTCAGTAAACCCTCAGTGCAGATTTCGCCGCTTTATGATGATGATAATGTTGACAGACTGCATATAAAATTCATGAAAATGAGCATTTAAAGCTAATTTTCATCAAACATTCGTAAAATCCATCCAACATAACCTTCGAATTGAAGAGGAAAACGTTTTTCCGATCAAACAGATGTGCATTTTTCGGTTTTCCAGATGAACTTTCCTAAGATATATTCATCTCATTTCACGGCACCGTCACCGTTGCACCACAAATAAAATGTAAACAAAAGTGAATTGCTAAATTAATCAAAATACAGATAATTTGTCATCTTGTTATCACTTTGAAAGGCATCTAGAATCATTTGAGAGTGTTGTGCGTGTTGAGTAAATGAAATTATGTTGCGTTTTCCATCGAAAATTATAAATATCAATATGTTTGCCTAAAAAAGGTTATAGCGAATATTGGCGTCCTATAGTGGACGACGGGGTAAGACGGCCACCCTAAGCTTGAAGTAAAATTGAACCAAAACTGTATAAAATTTCCGCGATAAATTTAGCGATTTAGAGTACTTTCCCTAATTACATTGATTTTCAGAAAACTTTTTTTTTTTCATTTGATGTAACATCATCACGAATCAAAAACAGACTAAATAATGAAAGAAAGAAAATCATGCGGGGTAAGGTTGGCCACCCCTAGGGGTAAGACGGCCACATGGAATATCACATGATCCTGGCCTAATTATTACTAATGTGCAAGTCAATTTCCTGTATAAAATATATCTTGAGATCTTTACTATTTAGAATGTTTCCGTCTTCAGGACAGATGTTCAGGTTATCAATGTCTTCAATTTTTTGGGTTAGCAAAAAATTCTTACTTATAACTGTGATGTAAACATTCTTTCACGTAAACTTGTATTTAATTTCACGCAAACGAGCAACTTGTATACAATGTTGTTTACAAATATGGGCATTTGTATACAATATTTGCAACATTTCATTAATTTTTTCAGAACTTTACACGATTTATAAAGTTAACTTAGATGAGATGTGACGCTCATTTTATGTGCATCATATTGAACAGAAGTTTACACTACTTTTTCAAACTGTGTATGTCAAAATTCTCTCTTTACGTGACACTAGTCGACGTGTGGACTTTACGTAGATGTCCTGACTTCGTAGATGGTGAGGATTTCAAGATATAGCTTATAGATACAGGAAGTTCAGATGAATACTAGCACCGCGTAGTGAGGGAAATCCTTATTTTCTTGTGCACCATCACTATTTGGAATGCCTTGATCATCTTACCTATAGCTCCGGTAACAGAAGCTTTTTATACACTTAGATTTTTTGCCGAGATGGGCACCACCGAGCAGCTCGGCAATCTATTTTGCTGGATCTCAGTTAAAAATTTGTCGGGATTCAGTTAAAAAACGGGAATTTTGCCGATATTTCTGCTAACAAACATAAATTTTGCTGATATCTCAGTAAAAATAAATGTCGAGCCTACTCGGTGGTGCCAATCTCGGCAAAAATCCAAGTGTGTAGAAGTCCTGAACCTAGTTTTAAGAATTGTTATTTACGTGTTCAGTGTACACCAACCAAAGGTGGCCGGCTTACCCCGACACATTTCAAACTGTAACAGCCTCTGTAATATCTCATAATTTAATGAAAATTGTATATTTTTCACTACAAGTACATCGAACAGACATGTGTTTTCCTTAAAGAAACGGTACTTTTACATGATAAATTATATGACAAGAAACAAGAATTAACAAATGCAGGCCGCCGTCATGTGCAATGTTTGTTTGTGTTGTTTATTTTGACGTTTCACTTGTTATAAAGCTAGAATGTGTTTAACAACACTAAATATTCTATAGCAAAGAACTCTGCATCATCAATTTTTTTCAAGAGTTGATTGCTTCAATAATCTAAAGGGTGGCCGTATTACCATGGGTAGCCGTCTTACCCCGTCGTCCCCCACAACCATTTATCCATTATCACCATCATGGTAAAATTAAGACCTGACCAGACCAGGTCACCAAATAGCAACAAAAAAATTAACTCGACCTTCTTCTATTTGCATGAAACTTTGCATAATTCCGCCATTTTAAATGTTTTTTTTTTCAAAATGGCATCATTGTTATTTTTAATAAATTGTGGCACTGAACAAAATTACGTTTGAGACAAAGTTGTATAAAAAAGACAAGTCTTTCCGGGAAAAATATAAACGGTAATTTTTTTTTCAACATTTTATATTTCAAAACTTCTTGTTCTAGCTTTTTATGTTATCCTAATTGTCTTTCCTGTGTAGAGATTACATAAAATAGCGTACTAACTCTTACTTCATACGTGCAGATTATATGATGATGACGTAAGACGTATGATTTTCAGAGTTGGAAAGAAATGCTATACTTATATTAACAAAAAGCTAATGTATTCGCAAAAAAAAGTTCTAAAGAGAATAGATGGATAGTTCCGCAAGGCTACGGCAGTGTGCAAATTGAACAGAAGTTGTGTTGAGCGAAGGGCCATTACTGCGACAATACTAATCATAACTACTATATGAGTTAGTCATCAAAGTATGAATTAGGCAAAGGAGTGCGCATTTGATTACACACTTAGAAATAACTAATTTTACACGTGAAGGAATCCGTCTTTGACATGAGAGATAAGAGATGCTCCGAGACTGAAAAGTTCGTTGCTCGACGAAAAGTACGTTTGATTGAGCTGAATTTCACGTCACGTTTTATGAAGATAAAACGATCGCCAATATGAAACTCCTGGAGGATCTACAGTTATGGGCTCCCTCATGTAACATAAGGCACAGTGCGGTGAAGGAGATCTTAAAAATATTGAACAAGCGGCTTTCCTATACACTTCCGAAAGATCCACGAACCCTTCTTGAAACAACGCAAGACAGTTTCACTAAATCCGGTTGGAGATGGCCAGTATTGGCATCACGGCTTTAAACCTTGTATTGAAAAAGCTTTTAATGGAGCCAATAAGCATTTCTTACATCTTGATTTCAAGAGAAAATAGGAGGATCGCTTGGAATGTTGACTTTTTGACAGGTGGCCATGGTTTTTGTTTTGTTTTGATTCGCTGTACCGAATAAAACCAGTTAAAGAGGTTAAATATAACTTAACGCTTTTAATTTGGACTACGAAATGCTAATATACAAGCATTAGGTTTATGTTATGCTATAGAATTCCACACTAGGAGAATATGTTATATTGAGGTATTTTTAAGGAGTAGCAAGTTATAACGAAAAACATGTCGCCGTATGAACAAATTGCACACAGTATGAATAATTACGCTTTAATTGATCGAAGATAAAACTCTTTCAGACATCTATGTATAATTAAATAATATGTGACTGGTTATTGCTCAACAGTAGTAACAGTTTTGTACTAAATAGATAATCTTTTAACACTCTTTAATGCATGGTGCTAATACAAATTAAAAATATCCTTATATTTGGTATAATAATATATTGCATATTGCATAAATATTGCACGGCATGCTGTGAAGCATATACAGATTGGTTTAAAACTAGGTTTAAAATCTTAATAAAGTCGTCTTATTTTCAATGTACAACAATATCAGCTATTATTACCAACTGACAAGGATCATGATTTCACATCGAAAGAATAAAACCACAATAAAATATTTCTCAATATTAGCTATCATCCAAAAACCCCAACTTAAACCTACAAGGTTGTCAAAAATTTTTGCGTATCATGTTTTATCAACTTCTTCAGGAGCGATTTATGCGGATGTATTATAGTTTTATGGTAGTCATCAAAAGGTTATTAAAACTTTCTAACCTTGAGGAGGTTTTATGTTTTCATTTTTAACAACCACGTGTAGAGTGTGATAAAACTGACATAAAACCTATGCTTCTAAGGTAGTTCGCATATCAAGTTTTAATTATTGCATTAAAACTGGGCCAATTGGCCATGACATGGCTGTATAGCGGTTCTCATGAGGTTGTTAAAGCAATGTGGTCGTCAGTAAAGGTTTTATAATTTTATTTATTTATTTATTTATTTATTTATTTATTAGTCGTCAATCAGTGTAGACCGTTTTACAGTTTTACTTAAACGCTAATTGTTACAATTTTACTTCAATTACTTGCATAGCATTTATATTTAATTATTGATGCCTAGCTAACCTCGTGAAGAAAGTTTTTTTAAGCGTACTTTTATTCATTGTTATGTCAATATATTCACAGTATGTATTATAGCAAGACATCATTCTATTCAATGGGCTGTTTTTGGCATAGTCTGTTCTTTGATTGTTGATGCTAAACAAATTTCTATTCCGCAGTGAGCGAGTGGGAGCATAAAAATTGATATTTTCCAAAATCTCTGGACTGTTAACTCTTTGCGAAATCACATCGTTTATAAAAGCAATCATTGCGAACTCTCTTCGCTTTTTGAGCTCATCTAAATTAATTAGCATACAACGCGATTCATAAGATGGAAGTGGAAAACTCGTCCAACCCAACTTTCTTAGAGCGAACAACAAGAACTGCTTTTGAACTGATTCAATGCGGTTTACATGTGTATCATGATATGGAGCCCAAACTATGCTACAATATTCGAGAAGAGGCCTCACATATGCTACGTAAAGTGTTTTGATTGTGTAGGGATCATTGAAGTGCAAACTAAATCTTTTAATGAACCCGAGCATGTTGCTTGCTTTGTAGATAATGTTATTGTAGTGATCAGCAAAAGTTAACTTGGAGTCGAGGATAACACCTAAGTCTCTGACTTGATAGGATATTTGGATTGTTTTCTGGCCAAGAGTAATTGTGTCGTGTATTACAGCTTGCTTTCTTGTGAACGATATAGAATTGCATTTATTAATATTTAGTTCTAACAAATTTTTCTTACACCATGTGTAAAAAACGTCAATTTCTTGTTGAAATATTTGAAGATCAGGTGCTTTAGATATCTCCATGAAAAGTTTCATGTCATCAGCATATATAGAAACATGAAGAAATTTAAAAATATGTTCTATATCGTTGACAAATAAAATAAACAGTAATGGACCAAGATGTGAACCTTGTGGCACACCAGATGTTACATTAACTATGGTGGACAGATTTCCTTCAAATCTTACCTTTTGCGTCCGCCTTGATAAGTACGACTCGATCCATTTCAGTAGCCTAGGACTGAAGCCTAATTTGGATAGCTTAAAAAGCAAGAGTGGTATATCAACTCTGTCAAATGCTTTACTGAAATCAGTATATAGCGTTTCTACATAATTTCCTTTATCCATTGAGTTTAAACAGTATGACACAAAATGTATCAAGTTGGTAGTTGTAGATCGTCCTTTAACAAATCCGTGCTGTTTGCTAGTAATTACCGACCTAATCTGTAAGAATACATTGTCATTAATGATGGATTCGAATAATTTAGGAATGCTTGATAATATAGCAACTCCACGGTAATTTTTTACATCAGACTTTTTACCACTTTTAAAAATTGGAATTAAAAATGATTCCTTCCAAATCGGAGGAAGTACACTCGACTCCAAGGATAAATTAAACAGCCAGAACAAAGGTTTTGCTAGCTCCGTCGAAAGTGACTTTAAAAAAATAGGTGGTAAACCATCCGGTCCAGCACCTTTTGAAGCATCCAAGGTTTCAAGACCACGTATAATTTCCTTGAGAGTTAAATTATCCACTGCGATGTTCTTCATTGGCTTGGGGAGATACGAAAAATATTGATAATCTCGCTCATTCTCATCATGAATTGTATAAACGTCCTGAAAGAAGTCAGCAAATAAGTTACTAATCTGACTAGGAGTATTGCCCAACTTACTGTCTAATTGCATTTTGGATGGAAAGCTCTTGGATTTTTGCCGTTCTTTAACATAGTTAAAAAAGGATTTTGGGTCTGACTTAATGTTAGTTTCAATCTTTCTATTGTGCTCTTCATATGCATTTTCAATTTCTAAATTAAGTTGGTCACAAATAGTAAGATAATAGGTAAAATTTTCATCATTTTTGTTTCTCTTGTACGCTTTATGAGCTTTCTGCTTTCTGTTTCTAAGATTTATTATCTGTCTATTGTACCATATTGGTGTTTTTGCATTGGCTTTTTTCTTTTGCTTCATGGGCACTGTCTGTTCTAGAATAGAATAAATAATCTGATAGAATACATCAACTGCATGTTCTGTATCATGACTACGGATTACAAGTTGCCAATCTATACTGTTCAATTTATTTTTGATAGCTCCATAGTCTGCCTTACTGAAATCGAAATAGGGGTCTGACAAATTATTATCCACCATTGCGGTTTTTTCAAGTATCATTATGGAATATTCAATAGCAGTGTGGAACACTTCATTTTTCCAAAGAGGAGAAGGTGACTCTGATACGCAAAAATCGTCAGTCATGGTAGTAAATAGCAAATCTAAATAGCAGTTATTTTGATTTTTTATATGATTTACTTGATTCAATCCAATTTCTGCGCATTTTTCAAACAAAGTATGAAGTGTTTCATTTTCCCCCATAATCGGAATCAAAATGGATTCATTTTCGTCATCTACAATAAAATTAGCTGCCCGTTGATTAAAATCTCCGTATATGTGAACGTTTGCTTCAGCCTCGAATTCCGACATAATACTGCTAGCAAGACCAAAAAATTTTTCAAATGCTTCTTTTTTAGCATGTTCTGGTGGAAAATACACAACCGCGAAAATATGAACACGATCACCAATAATTAATTTGACCCATACATGGTCAAACTCCTTGTTCTTGCAAGATGAAATTTGCTCAGATTCATACTCCACGCTAACTGCTATTAACACACCTCCACCGCATTTTTTGTTGGATAATAATTTATCGCGATCATCTCTATAAACATTAAAACGATCGCCAAAAACTTCTTCGTTATTAATACTAGAATCCCAACTTGTTTCTGTTCCTAAAATCACAGGAAAAGTGCAAGCATTAACTTTCTTGTAAATCTCATTCACTTTGGTGGCGCTTCTCATTCTATTAAAATTCTGACAGTAAATGACCAACTCCTTACTTTCATCATTACGATGCAATTCCAAATTTTGTGCTTCAGTACTAGGCGGCAAACTAAAACTATTTAAATTAATTACCTCTCCTTCCTGCTGTCGAGAGGTCGTCAAATCGTGAAAGTTGTCCAGTTCTTCAAAAACATTGTCATCGTTGGGACTTTCCTCTAGATGACTCGTCAATTTAGTCGAAAACACGAATGCCTGCATGAACATGCCTCACATGCAGTAGCTGAAATCATCCGGTTAGGCGCAGGAATGGTACATGGAGATTCGCTCTCCGGATATGGGTTTAGAATTTCACCTCGATGAAATTGCATCGTTGGACGATAATTAGTCGGTGGCCTGGAGAAGCGATCTTTCGCTACTGCAAGAAGCTCTCTATCAGACGGAAGTAAGTGGGCGCGATTCAGTCCAATGTTTCTGCGATTGATGTCACTATTATCCCTGTTACGACTGTTGTTGTAGAAGTAAACATCGTAGTTGTCGTTTCTGCTTTGATTTTGGTGCTGGTTGTTGATTTTGTTATTGTTGTAGTTGTTGTTGTTGTTGCTGTTGTTGTTGTTGTTGTTGTTGTTGTTGTTGTTGTTGTTGTTGTTGTTGTTGTTGTTGTTGTTGTTGTTGTTGTTGTTGTTGTTGTTGTTGTTATTACGGATGTTGTCGTTACGGATGTTGTAGCCTAAATTTTGACGTGATGTGTTCTGCTTCCTCCATTTTTTAGCCTTGTCAGCCAATTTTTGCTGACTCAAGCGGCGCGATACACGAGCGTCGTAGTCCGTCCAATCTGGTCTCCACACCTTCCGGGTACCAAGAAGTCTCCATCCTGAGTCAGTGGCATCATTATTGTTGTTATTTTTATTTGTATTGTTTATTTCTGAGTCCAGGCTGGGACACAAATCCGGAGACAGAGTCAAAGGTGCAGTACTATGTACTGTCATAATGTTTGCTGATAATGACTTCAGCTCGTCCAGAATGTCCAACTCTAACATTGGATTATTGCGCATTGGAGCACTAGTTGTCAGGTCCATAGTGAGACTTTGGTTGTATCAACTGCAATAAAACTTAAATAAAACAAAAATTGTTGTTTGGGTATGACTGGTTAACAATGCCCTTGATTGACTTCTGACCAACTTGAAGATATTCGTTAATAAATTCTTTGATAAGTCCCCTGTGTTCTAGAGCTATTTGTGGAAAAAAAGATTGCCCGCATTACCATGACAATTGACAATTCGCCTTGTTGGCCACTCTGTAACTCTTTACTCCTACACAGCAAAAAAATAATTTTAATATCACATCAAAGTGGATGCACTTCAATCGTGTCGAAAATATGGTGTAATATTACTTGCGAAAAAAGGCAAAATTATCATTAATAGAGTGTATGAACTGTAATTACGTTGCTTTTACTGCATTTGTTTATTTGTGTTGCCATAAAAATTACATGAGATTTTCGACATGACTGAAGTGCATCGATGTAATATTAAAATTTATTTTTTGCTGTGTATGGTAAAATCCCTTAAGCGAACGTCAGTCCGTGCGTGAAACATTTATGTTCACTTTCTTACCCTTTCACTATAGTGATAAATCCCGTAAGATACTGTACCATGGTGGAGCGAAGAGTTAAGTCAAAGCCCGTTAGATTTCATGCACGTATTGGCAGATGCTTATGGGACTACACCATAGAAATAAAAGTTACAGAGCCGCCGTCACCGTCAATGCTTCGACACAATTTCAAAACAGCCAAAATTTGGTTTGAATCCACCCACACATTTAGAAATAACTAATTTTACACGTTTACACGAATCCGTCTTTGACATAAAAGATGAGACGTAAACAAACATGTCATGTAATATTAAGTGCTCCGAAACTGAAAAGTTCGTTGCTCAACAAAGAGTACGTTTGATTGAGCTATATTTCGCGTCTGTTATGACTCAAATTTATGTCAAAATTGACGCTCGTATATGTCACTCTCAGAGCACCTAAATTTACATGATTTTTTTCTAAGTGTGCAGATCGGCCAAAACTGAACCTTCCCTAAAATGGGTAAACTACGTTGGGAATGACAAGTCGACAAATGAACAACATTGACATGAATCCGACTACGTTGTTCATTCGTTAACTTGTCACTCCCAACACAGTTTGGGTAGGTTCAGTTTTGACCGATCTGGGGGGATTCTACCAAAATATGGGTTGTTATCAAATAGCGTGTACCGAGCATGCAACCAAATATCCATTGGCGTAGCTAATGGGGGTGCCAAGGGGGCCACGTCCCCTCCAGAATTTTCTAGGCACCCCCCAGATTTTTTAGTGTTTTTTGACTCGTTGGTATTTTGTCAAGCTTGTCAAGTTCGAGGTTAGTATTTATTAACATTTTTATTATAACAGCGATTAATAAAATTGATCCGCAAATAATGATTTTTTTTAAATCATTCCGGGAATCTCTAAATAATTTCAGGGCACTTTTTTGAAGCTTCATTGACTTGGAATGGAAAGGAGTAGAAATTACGTAAAAATTCAAGAAATTTCGTTCGAGGAACTTTACGAGAAACGTAGAAGTGCAGCAAACATTGTAGAAGGGATTTGAAAAAGTTCAGGTAATTTTGTAAAGATTCAAATAGTTCAATAAACTTCTAAAAACTTCTAAGCCATAGAATTATGACAATTGCTATAATTTCGTTGAATGTTAAGAATTGTGTATCGACATATATATTGAACATTTTCCTAAGTTCTAAATGTATGAAATTTATGTTGTGTGCACTTTACCATGTTTCAAAACCAGAACTTAATAAAATTATAAAATTCAAACTCTTAAAATTTAATTTTGGTTCCTATGTCTGAGATTTAACTGATAATGAAATATTCAAAAAAAAAAAGCGACGCCGGTGGTGTAGTGGTAATCGTGATTACCTCTCACCCCAGCAAGCCTGGGTTCCATCCCAGTCGGCGACGCCAGGATATTCTGAGGCATTATGTTTCTGATCACGTCGGGATCCCCGGCTCATGAGTTGATGATTCGATAGGTGGGGTCCAGTTGTGGGGGTTGCCTCCCTGGCGTCGGTAGCATTGGTGCTAAGCACGGAAAACAAGATCGACGGAAAACAAGATCGACGGAAAACAAGATCGACGGAAAACAAATATTCAAAATCTAAATAAAAACCTTTTAACAAAAATCATGGGATTTCCTAACTCTGAGAATTTTCTTAAGTTTTAAGTTTTATGACATACGGACGCTATGTGATTTCATTACAAATAAACAAATGATCATTGCTTGTTCAAAATCAGTATGCAGTATGCTTTTATGAAATAAATGTAATCAAATTTATTGTTTCACAATTAAAATAAAATTAATGCTCAATGTCATATTATTGGTCACACGCAACAAAAAGTTGCCTTGATGCAATTGGATTGAATAACATCTTCGCGAGTTTTTATTTAACCGTAGTTTAGCAAAATAAAATAAATGCGGTAGGTCCCCCCTAGGCCCCCTCCAAATAAATTTTCTAGCTACGCCAATGCAAATATCTGCTATTCTTTCATAAGGGCCAATGTAACAAACGTAAACATTAACATTTTCCGTGAATTTCTCGAGAATGAAGTAAGCCACCACGATGTGTGTGTATAGGAAAATTCCCCCTAGCCGATAGAATTGCTGACTTAGCTTTGAATTACGAGCAAATTACATTGGCCCATATGAACGCTCAGTTTCGAAATCACGAAAATTTATTTTTGGCAACACAAAAAGGGGTCAACTTTTAGTCAGCAGTTTTGTATGAAGTTCCACATATGTTATGTGTTCTAGTGTAGACCAGACGAGAGAGAAATAAAGCGTTCTCAAACAGAAGTATCCCTGAAATCTCTTGCGAAACGAAAAATAAAACCAAGTAGAGTAGAACCTTAGCAGAAACATATGTAATATTCTTTTAGCAAAATAGAATTGAAAGGATAGATTGACTTATAAAAATAATATGCATATAGTTTATATATTTTTAATTAAATAAATTGCCTTCGTTCGTCCACTACTGGCTCACCCACCCTAAGCATCAGCCACAGTTTCCTTTTTGTTCCAACACTTTTCACTTTTTCACTGCTTGGACCACCATGCCCTGTGCTCGTAGATCACGCTTTTAGTTTTCTAATCCTGCTTTGCTTCTATTGAGGGAAGGGTAAACAAAAACACTCTGTTCGACAGATTATAATCAACTGATGAAAACGTGGTTTCCGGGGCGCAACGTGGCTAAAATGAATTAAAACTTTGCTTTTGTTTTACATTGTATATCTTTCACTTGAAGTGTGATTAATTCCAAAGTTCTCCTGGGGTTGATTACGAGAAAAATTGGCTCATCTGTCAGAGTAGCAGATTGCCCTGAAATGTTATTCCTTGTGCAATGCGAAGCAAGCATTTACCTTTGAGGATGACTCAGTCTTTTTAATTGGAAGGTGAAGGCAACCTGGTAGATTAATGCATTAGAGTTGCGAACTCATGTTTTAGTTTTGAAGGAGGAATTGACACAATTAGGAGCAAAGTTTTAATTGAATCACTATGATAAGGTGTTACATTGCAGTTTGGAATTTGATTTTTTTTTTTCCGTGCTGATCACCAATGCTACCGACGCCAGGGAGGCAACTCCCACACCTGAACCCTACCTATTGATCCATCAACTCATGAACAGGGGACCAACGGCTTTACTTCTCCCCTTCCCCCCGAAGGAAGGCGTGATCAGAGATGTTATGTCTCAGAACATCCCGGCGGCGCCGACTGGGATTGAACCCAGGCCTGCTCGGGTGAGAGGTAATCACGCTTACCACTACACCACCGACGCCGCTAGTATTTGATTTGTTCAGTGGAAATATTATGCAACACAGTTTACAACGGCACTGATTGATGGTTGTTCTTTATTTTCAGCAATCAAAGTTTGATAGTGAACCATTAAGTCAAGTCTTTATTTTTACATAGATGGCGCTATTTCATTGGTAGTATAAGTATTTCTAAGTGTTTCTATTCATGGAATTTGTCGATCTCTTTTTTCCTGGAAGTTATTGTTACACAAGCTGCAATTCAATAATAAAAAAAAAAAAGTGTGTTTCCCGTACATTTTTTACCCGCTTTACTACACACTTATAAATAGCTTATTTTACACGTGATGTACCAAAAAAAAAACATCATTTTAGAGAATTTAAAAAATTGTAACTAACAAATTGGACACAGAACATGCCGTAGCAATTTTGACGTAGGACTACGTCTTTGATTTCTATATGGGGGTACACTTTGTGAAAACCAAAAATGGATCATGTAACAAATTTAGAAAGATTTTGAACGTTAATAACTCAGCTACCCCTGGTCCAATTTCAATAATTTTATTACCAATCGATCAGAAATATGGCTACGCATTGATAACAATGCTTCCGAGTGTTGATTTTCAACAAGAAACTATTGAAAAACTGGTAAATGTTCAGCATTGTCCAAAAGCGTCGAATTAACTAACAAATCCACCAATTACCTACATGCATATGCTGCTTCCCCAGCACAGTCGTCAGAGAGTAGTAAGTAGACGAAACAAGTCGAAGTGGCATTCGCCTCCGATCCTCGGGCGCGTGTGAATAGGGAGGATGGAATTGCGTAATATTTTACACACTCATCGCCATGTTCAGAACCAAACGCAAATTCTTCGAGATAACCACCATCCGTCGTCTGGCTCGCCGTGGCGGTGTCTGACGTATCTCCGGTTTGATTTACGAGGTGTGCTGAAGGTGTTCCTGAAAAATGAGATCTGTGATGCTGTCATCTACACTAAACACGCCAAGCGTAAGTGGCCATGGATGTCATCTACGTTTTTGAAGTGACAGAGACGCACTCTGTTTGGTTTCAGAGGTTAAATCATCACCAACATTGGAAACAAAACGGCTCTTTTCAGGGCCACCAAGCTTATTACAGTAAAGAGTAGGAATAGAATTCATCTGCCTGTTTGTCCATATTCAGAACCACCGACCACACAAAAAGCTCATGTGATCAAACTGGAAGCAGGGATACAAAATGTTTTGATCAACCTTGATCAACTTTGAATCGCCACGGCCGGATATTTTCGATGGAAGAAGCAACAATCTAGCATCTAATTCGACGAAGACGTCAGGAAACATTTCTGGATCACCAATAGAATAGGGCCCATCAGCATTTGTAAACAAACCGTTCCAAAGCCTCACAAATCGAAGGCCGCTCACACAAACCAACACCAACATCTTGTAGGTAGAAGTTTCCCCTATCCGATGATGGTGTTGGTTTGTGTGGGTGGCCTTCGCTTTGTGAGTAAAGGGCTTTGGAACGGTTTGTTTACAAATGCTGATGGGCTCTTTTCTATTGTTGATCCAGATTTGTGAAGCCGAGTTATTTACGAAAGAGAGTGTTGATGAAGAGAATCGATCAATGTAGATAGGACCTATTGAAAAGTGACGCGAGATTTGTTTTCCGTACTGAGCTCCAATGCTACCGACGCCAGGGAGGCAGCTCCCAGAGATGTTATGCCTTAGAACATGCCGATGGCGCCGACTGAGATTGGACCCAGGCCTGCTGGGGTGAGAGGTAGTCACGCTAACCACCGGCGCCGATATCTATCACGGCGAATGAGAACGACCCAAATTTGAGTTTAGTTATCTCAGAAATAAGTGCAGGAACTCAGCGATGAGTAAATATTCCTCATGTTTTCTCAGGTTTTTCCAGGATTTTCCAGGGAAAAATTCCCGAATTTGAGAAAAGTAAAGATTGGATTCACTCAGTCTATTAACGACGGACGACAGGGTCATAAATGACGAGCAAATAAATTCGATGCTGCTCGCAGAGTATAGTTTGATGGACGCCGCATGATATGACTCCAGTAACGAAGCTGATGAGCTCGAACTTGTGTGATTAACCGTCGTTTCTAAGAAGGATGTCCGCGTATCGACGTAAGGCCTGTTCATCCTCAGAATAGTAAAAAGTATCCATCTCTCGCACGATCTACCTCTCATTATTGCGCAATGACTATACTTTGTCAGAATAGCAGTCTGAGTTTTGTATAACATGACAGGAGCCAGAACTGTCTCATAAATAAATCGGCCAAGCTCCCAACTAGGGTTTCGCCTCTTTAAAAATTCCATAACCTCCTTTGAGATCCTCACGGTATTTCTGCAGCGGGCTTTAAATTTTAAAATAATTGACTACATACTGTATGTTAATAGAAAAAAGTAACCTTTAAAAAATCTTTGTTTGCAACAAACTAACGCCGGCGCCGGTGGTGTAGTGGTAAGCGTGACTGCTTTCTAACACCCCGATGGGCTTGGGTTCAATCCCTGAGGCATAAAAATCTCTGGTCACGTCTTCCTTCCGAAGGGAAGTAAAGCTGTTGGTCCCGGCTCATGTGTGTGTTGAATGGGTGATATCCTACGCAGGTGTGGAAGCTGCCTTCCTTGCACATTCGATTACCATCAATGGATGGCAATCGATGTCCGTCGGTGATTGGCACTAGATTGCGGAACAGAGACCGACGTTAAATAAAGGAAAGAACAAACTAACAACCAAAATCTTCACCGCGCACCGATGTGATTCTCCCACATCCCTGGCAAGACTAGTACTTACTGAAGTCGCCACCGATGTTGGTGGTGTTAATGTTGACAACACGTTTTTAAGCTACATTCAGGTGTGCCGCATGGTTATATCGCGTTAAAAGTTTTTACCTGTGTAGTAATGCTGCTATCACATCAAATTAAAATGCACTTCATTTTTAGGCAACGATAATTCGTGTTCAACACAGTAAACACGAGCCTATGGCACAACAAAGATTAAAAAATCCTTACCACCGCTCGCGACAAACTTTCCTAACAACGTATCATGCATGAACAGAGCTTGCTTGCGAATATTTGAAGCAGCTGTCAAATGTTGACGTAAAATCGAACCAGAGAACCAGGATTTTTCGGCTTCACACAAAGTATATCGGAATGACATTTGTGTCATAGATGTGGATTCTCCCCGGGGAAGCAAACGAACTCTCTACGGTGCTCCCTAGTGATCACTCATTCGCTCCGGTGTGTTGGACTGGTGGAGGTGCGAACGTCAGAAACTGTATTTGTTTGCGAAGTGGGAGAAGCTGTAGAAAGTGAAAACAAAATAAAAATCCCTCGGGTGAGCTTGCTATTGTCATAGTGCGAGGAGTCTTTTCAACTCATCACCCTGCTTACACTGGAGAGAATGGCATCCCTGGGCCAGTGCTGAGATTTGTCATTGTCATTGACAGACTTTCGCGCGATATTGACAAAATTGTTCGTCACATAGTCACTGACAGACTTGATCCTCAAAAAAACCTTGGATCCATGTAATTGTTTTGCTCAAGTCATTTAATTTCGTTACAAATTTAGCTATTAAAAAAAACTGCACATGTTCGTCACTGACACCATTGTCATTGACAATTGACATGGTTTGCCTTGACTATGACTGTTAGCTCAAATGAGTGACCAAAGCAGAATTGTCAATATCACCGTGTACTGTCGAGATTTTGCAGCACTGTCCCTGGCTACAACTTTTGAGTTGAAGGATCCTGAAGCCTAGATATTTGCTGTGGCGATGGTACAGATGAATCGGTAGGCTGAAGAACTGTTCCTTGAAATGTTGCTTTTTGTTCAACGATTTGGCAACATGGACCACGTAAGTAATTTATGATCAGTGCTCACGATCTGAGCTCTGCGTGCGCCCCTTCAAGCCCCTGACATAATAGCTACATACAATGGGAGTGATCACATGATAAATCTACGAACAGCTTATTCCGTTGGCCCAGGTCCATAGCAATGATTTATCTATCTGTTTGGATCATGCCGCAAAAGGAAAAAATTCAACTGTTCGCCATTTGCCTTATCATGACAGGTAGTTTCATCCAACAGCTTCCTTTCAGCCTCAGAAGAGTCCTCATAAGACAAGTGGCTATTAAAATCACCAGCCATCAAGCAATTTTTTTTTGGGTCACGACCCAGTAAAGTTCCAATACGGGATAGATGGGTAGCGATGGTCTTATTTGGTACATGAACATTAACAATGAATAAGCGTTGAGTAAGCAAGTCCGTTGTATAGGAAACATATGCACATAACACAAATGGACCTTCTGAACGTATAATGTGAAGACCAATGTTGTACCACTTGGAAATTATGATAGCGAGATTCCGTTTGAGATTCGAACAAATGAAACCAGTATGCCACGTGTAATTACTGCTATCTAGTAAGCCTGGTAGCATCAAAATTGGCCGCCTGTAGCAGCGCTATAGCAATACCCTGCTGGTGAAGAACATAATCAATTTCACTGCGCTTAGTTCTATTTCTGCATCCACAGACATTCCTGGAACCCATTTTAAGCAGGGTTTGGATGGTGATCTCGTTGTTATCTGGTATCAGATCAGAAAAAATTCTTTCCGATTCAAGGGATGAAAGCTTAAAGTGTAGAGGAAGTTATCCGGTCAGTTGTTAACAAAACCTTTAAGTAGGGGTCGATTCGTCTACGCTGAAACCGAAAACATTAAGAAGCTTACCAGTTACGGGATTTGGATTAGTCCGTACATCAGAAAACAAATCGAAGTCTGAAATCCAAGTCCGTTTCATAGAAGGACCAACTTCGTGAATACTCTGCACACTGCTAACAAAAAGTGCAGTGCTCGGAACGCTTATATAATCTTACTGACGCTTGACTACCTTCGCAATGAAAGCACTTCTCTCCATCCTTATCAGTGTAGATTGTTATGTTAACGGAGAACATATCAGAAAGAATATCAATCATATTGTCAATATTGTCTTCAAAATAATGCTTTTGGGAGTTGACACCTGAAAGATTGAATTATAAATATCTAAAAAGAAACGTTTATGTGGGCTCAATCTCACAATCAACTCCGACTGATAAGGGAAATGGCTCTAATGTTGGCCTATGGATCTAAGATTAGGCCCATCGCTAAAAATCTGCTATTTATCAATTTTATCTAGATGAACGCGTCATTGGGACGGTACTAATGGATATATTCGGTCGCTATTGAAAATTTAGTCGATTGCTGAATTTATGCATGGGCCCAAATTAGGGGCATTTAGGCCGACATTACATCAATTTCCGCTATTAACTGTCGGGACTTAATCATAGCAGCATTTAACAAGATGGCCTCAGATTCAGAACATAAAATACGAAGTCGGTGCAGGAAAGATCTAAATAGTGACTGAGAGCCGAATCGGATAACATCCAATATTGTAGATTAGGGTGTCCCAAAATTGCACTACGTCTGGAAATCTGGGAGCTCACCTTCCAAATGATAGCGAAGGGTGTAACAAACAAACTTTTGTAAGGCGTCAACTCTGAGGAATGTTGTTTAGAGGTCGCCCCGATGAGATTTTTGAAAAAAGTCAATTTTTCATAGCTATTATCCAATAAGTTCCTTAAATTTCAGTGAAACCTCACCCTTTTATATTTTTCGCAGATTCCCAAGGGTCAAAAATAAAAGAAAAAAAGTAGAAGGGTCTGTGCCTAGGGGCACAAACGGAAGCTTGACGTAGGACCGCTAGTGGACGGAATAAATGTGAAGAGCATTAAGTTCTTTTAATTGATCAAATCAGGCATAACATTTGATAACGGCACAAAAGCATTTGTAAACAAACATTCTAAGGCCCTTTACACGCGAACTAAAGTACGCCCACGCAAACCAATACCACTTTCGGAAAGGTGATAGTTGCCCCTATGCGATGATGTTGTTGGTTTGCCTGGGCGTACTTTGGTTCGCGTGTAAAGGGCCTAAGAAGGTTTGTTTACAAATGCTTTTGTGCCGTTATCAAATGTTATGCCTGAAATATCTATTATCTCAACTCTTTCCGATTTTGAATTGTAGGCGATCCAAATTTGTAGTAATCTTTTTCAAAAAGAAAGTTGATTACGAGAATCAACAGGGTGGACAGTGAATTTTCATTTTAAAAATCCAGTGAATTTTCATCTTAAAAACTCCCCGTTGTTAATATGCAACAAAAAAAAAACAAAATTTACTGATAGGATAAAAAAAATTGATTTAAGAAGATTCCCAAGATTCTGGAGCTTTGAAATTTGTGTAGATTCTGAAACTAGAACTTTTCTTCAAAATTTGTGATTAATAACATGCTTCGTGATGCAAGATTTGGAGAAACAATAATTAAAATGTGAAATTTTGATTTTTTTTCAAGATCACAGATTTATAAAAAAAAACATCATACTTATGAGTCGTGGAGTCATAATTGTCACGCTCTGAGACTTGGAAGCATTTTAAGGGTTATAACAAATTACATAGCAATCTGTAGAACAAACCGTGGAATTTTTAGTAAAATTTAAAAGAATTCAAAGTGTTGATTAAAAACAAATATTGAGAAGGATTCCCACACAGTTTTCGAAGGAGAAGAGCAGATTTCCAGAATTATTCTTACATGAAATCCATAGAAATTGTTAGATGAATTTGGAAGGATTTCTTTGGAGAAGAATGCAAGTTCTAAATTAAACTGTTAGGTAATTTTAGTAGATTTAAAAAAGAATTGTGAAAATAAAAATAAAACATTGCAGAAAATTCCTACGTGGTTCTGATGAGATTTGTATGGGCATCGTGAGGAACATGACAGATGAATTTTAAGAAGAATTCCAAGAGAATTATGATCGGAATTCAACAAGAAACAGAGTTCTTAAAATGTTCTGGCAATAATTTCAACCCTAGTGCGAATGATTCATCACATAACCCAAACAAAATTGAATCCAAAAATTTGCTGATAATTAGAAAGAAATTCTTTAAAATACTCCAAGGGGTTTATAAATTAATTTTCGAAAGATTTCTTTTGTTTTGAATAGAGTTAAAAGAAATGTTTGAAAAGATTTTTAAAGGAATCAAAGTCTCCGGATAGGCGGGAACGGGAATATGAAGGATTCCAATAAATTCTTAGAAGGGGTTGGAAGAAAATTCCTAAAAGAATTCAACGGTAATTATTACGCGGAGTGTTTTCTGGTTTATTTCAGAACAATTTCAAGATAATTCAGAGTAGAATTCCAAGTTAATTCTGGAATTCATCATGAGAATTTTGAACAACGAAAAATTAAAACCCCGGAAAAGAATAATTCAGTTTCGGTTTTTACAAATATTTGTTTCCAAACTCCAGCATCTTCAATATTTTCTTTAGAGGACCATGCACTTAACATCTGAAATTGAAACGACAAAAATCTATTTCCAATAATGCTGAGTGATTAAATTCTAAAAACAATAAGACGGTATACTGAAGAAAATTATGCAACAAATAGAGCAAGACATTAATTTGCTAAAGGATCACTCTGTTTTAATGGTTTATTCTGAAATTCTGATGTAAAAATTAGTTCCTATGATATGGTTAATTTATTTTCCCGGTTCTCTTGCAGAATTCACGCGTTTTTCCCGGTTACTTTCCAAATTCCCGGATATTTCCCGGTATTCCCGGATTTCCCGGTTTGCTGGCCACCCTGAATCAATCAAAATCACTTGCACCCCTGCTTCCAAGTTTGTGTGGTCGTTGGGGGCTTGTGGTTCTGAATATGGACAAACAAACAAGCATAGATAAATTCTATTCCTACTCTTTACTGATGTAAGCTTGATGGCCCTAAAAAGGGCCGTTTTATTGAAGAGGACATCCATGGCCACTTACGCTTGGCGTGTTTAGTGTAGGTGACAGCATCACGGACCTCATTTTCCACGAACACCTTCAGCACACCTCGTAGATCAGACCGGAGATACGTCAGACACTGCGACGGCGAGCCAGACGACGGATGGTGGTTATCTCGAAGAATTTGCGATGACGATTGGCACCTCCTTTGCCACGACCTACTGCTACTATTGTCCGAAGCAAAAATGAGCTGATACCAGCCATTGCCATTTAAATGATTTTTATTTCTTGTGATTGTGTGGTTTACATGTATGAATTTTTTTTTTAAGTGACACAGATGCGTCTTTTCAACTTTAGTACATTTGAGATTTTAATTATTATTTACAGTTCCTAGTCCTATCAGGCCTATTTTAAAGTATGACCACCTTGGTGGGATTGGTTTGATTTGAATTGGAAAAAGGAGACTACTTATAACTACTATTTACAACTACAACTAACCTACAACTACTATGTACACCTAACCTACTATATACAAATTGCTTATCAAATCGTGTTCTGATAAATTACATTTTTGTGCAAATTTAGTCTTAATTTCGTTAATTTTGGAATCTATTTTGGCAATGCCTGCCTCTTCATGTAAATTTGTTATTCTAGTGTCGAAAGGACGATCAAGAACCATCCTCAGCACTCTATTCTGAGCTACCTGAATTTTGTTCCTGTGAGTCTGTGCACATGATTCCCACACCGGAGCTGCGTAGAGGATCGCAGGTGCTATGATTTGTTTGTAGACGGCCAGTTTGTTCACCCTTGAGAGGCGGGATCTGCGGCAAATCAGCGGATACAGACACCTAACCAAGACAACACTTGACTACTGTTTTCTCTACATGCGAACGGAAAAGGAGCTTTTCATCGAACAACATCCCGAGATAGGTTACTTCGGCGGACCACTCAACCCTTGTGCCATCCATGATTACAGTACAAGATGGAGCCGGTTTCAGTTTGGGCGATTGCCGATGTAGGAACATGATCGCTTGTGTTTTGGAGGGATTGATTTTAATTTTCCACGTGGTGGCATAATCAGCAAAGGCGTTAAGGCATCGTTGAAGTTTGTTCGTTATTTCGCGAGGCATCCTTCCTTTGACGGCTATTGCGGTATCATCTGCGAACAGGAAAAACACGCAACCGTCTCCAAGGGGAGGAATGTCGGAAGTGTAAATGCTGTAGAGCAAGGGGCCCAGCAGACTGCCTTGCGGGACTCCTGCAGGGATGGAAAACGTGTCTGAAAGACAACCATTCAACGATACCTTAAACGACCTTTGCTGGAGGTAGCTACGGGTGATTTTAACCAGATGTAATGGAAAGTTGAAGTTACAGAGCTTGTATACAAGCCCATTGTGCCAGACATTATCAAACGCTTTCTCAACGTCTAACAATGCCATGGCTGTGGACTTGGATACAGCTTTGTTACTTCGGATGTTATTCATCACCCGCACTAGCTGGTGATTGGTGGAGTGCCCCTTTCTGAACCCAAACTGTTCCGGAAGGAGAATGTTATTTTCCTCGACAAACTTGAGCAAACGATTGAGAATGAGTTTCTCGAACAATTTGCTCAGCGCTGAAAGGAGGCTGATTGGTCTGTAGCCTGAAGCTAGCGTTGGGTCCTTCCCGGGTTTGCGGATAGGTATGATTTTCGCTGTCTTCCAGATGCTTGGAAAGTAGTGCAGTTCCAAGCATCTGTTGAAGACAGCAGCCAGCAGAGAGTGAACCTTCATGCTGAGATTTTTCAACACTAGGTTGAATATTCCGTCAAACCCGGGGGCCTTCATGTTTTTGGTGCATTTCAGCGCTGAGCAAATCTGTTCAACTGTGATTCTATCCTCCGGAGGGATGGCACAAGGGGAGGAATCAAAGTTGAGTACGCATTGCTCAACCTGAACTTCGAGCGGACTTTGGATGTTGGAGCCAAGCAAGTGCGATTTGGCAATATGCTCACCAATCGCATTTGCTTTCTCCTGAGGGGTGATTATGAGCCGATCGTCATCATTTTCATCTTTTAGTGGCGGAATGGGTTTAGGGTGCGTCTTTAAGACCTTGGCAACTTTCCAGAATGGTCTGGAGCGGTTGTCCAGATTCTGGACAAGCCGCCCGAAACTTTCGTTCCGGAGTGAGACCATTCTGGAAGCAATCTCCTTGTTCAGATCGGCCATTTCACGTTTCATCGCTTGATCTCCAGTCCTCTGAAACTGGCGTCTACGAACATTTCTCAGGCGAATTAAGAGTTGGGTGTGGAAATCAATAGCAATAAACTTACCCCTAACAGGAACTCGTCGGATGCACGCCTCGTCAGCCACGGTTATGGCTTGGTGGAGTCCCTCCAACGCTCGGTCGATGTCCTCCACGGTGTCAAGCGGCGGGTTGTCGATGATGTGCCTGTCTACCACGCGTCCAAACTGGGCCCAGTTTACGCGATGATAGTCCTTGCGCAGGCTTGAAGCAGGAGCCACGTTGCAGCCCAGCTCAGACACCACCGGTTGGTGGTCGGAACTGAGTTCGTTCAAGGCTCACGTCGATGCTGTGCTTGCGGAGGAAGTCGGCAAGCTCAATCTCTTTTGCTCTTACAGAGCAAGCATTCCAGGTGACGATACTTAGCGGTTTAGACGCCATACTGGATGATGAACTTACCGAGCACTTGGATCTGTTCGGGCTTATTGCGGCACTTACGAAGAGCACCGGACATGTTGACGAAGATTTCCATCAGTTCATCCGCTGAGAACAGATCGGGGTTGTTGTTTTGCGCTGTTGGTTGTCTCCAGAATCCAGGGGGGATGGAGAGCTTTGGCCAGCAGAATCACCGGAAGTTGCTTGAGCGGAATGCACCCGCGAATTCACTTGCCTTTGCTGAGGAGCACGAAGGGGCGGGAAATCCTCCGTCCGAAATGCCGGGACTTTGTCCTTCTTGCGTCCTGGTTGGTTGTTAGTTGCCGCCTGTTTTCGGATGCGTTTGAAGTCCTCGCGTTTGGAGCACTGTCTGTCGGAACCTTGATGAGCACCACCACAGTTGGCGCATTTTAACGCCACGGCTCCATCCGCAGGGCAGTTGGAAGTGGCGTGTTCTTGAGCGCAGTTGCTACAACGTGGCTTGATGTTGCAGTTGCGAGTGCCGTGTCCAAAATTGAGGCACCTCATACACTGCGTTACGTCACGATGGCCGCCACGGTATGGCTCCCACCGTACGATGATGGAGCAGATTGATCGGATGGCTTGTAGCGCATTGAGCGTCACTGTCCCTTTCTGGAAGTGCACCAGGAAAAGACAATCCGGGTACGTCTTCACGTTTTCGTCTCTCCTTGTCATTCGGAAGACAGCGATTGGGGCAAGCTTGTACCGGTTGATTTCAGCTTCGACCATCTTGGGGTCGAAGTTTGGTAGACCCCTGATGACTACCTTGAAGGGCTTCTCACCGGGGATGTCGTGCGTGAAGAATTCCGCCTTGGTATCCTTCAGATGTTTCACGGCCACTTCGTACTCCGCTTTTGTTCGGAGCATCACCTTGGTGCCGATCCTGCCGAGCTTAAACTCAGCTGCAACGCCCAGCGATGAAAGATCGCCAATCAGCGTGTTGAGTGGGACTTGCTTCACCACCAGTGGAGGAAGCTTAATTTTTGCTGCACTCGGGGTGGCAGCAGTTTCGTTGTCGACGGCGTCGGCAAAATCACCAATGACGCTGACGTTCGTCGCGGTGGCATCGTCCCGTCCACTCGCACCATCGGACTGGCCTTGATTTTTCTTCCTCTTCTTAGACCGCTTCACCGTGGCTGAGGTGGGATTCCCTACATCGGTGGGAAGAGTAGCGTACCTATTCGAAATAGGTACACTCAAGCTACCCTCACCGCTGTTCTTCTTCTCCGTTTTCTCTCGGAGCCTGCTCCGGGAGCGCTGTCTTCCCATCACACGAAGCGACCGACACTACTGACGACGCGATTAAACTGCGAATGTTTGGAACAAACTAGAAACTTTAGAACAACTCGACAGAGCGAGCAAAGACCGAAATGTATTGCTTGACGTTCAAGCAGAGAATGCCTAGCTGATACCAGACAGCAGCGCTGCTTTATATCTTCTTAGGTTAAAGCAGAATGATGTGCAACCAAGTGGTATAAAAGCTACAAAGACTCCTCCCATTATGAGTAGTTTGCTATCAAGTAGCGACACTGGCTATTTTCTTTTTGCGTACACGGCGAATGAGAACGCCCCAAATTTGAGTTTAGTTCACTCATAATCGCCAAAAGTGTAGGAACTCAGCGATGAGTAAATTTGTCTCATGATTTCCTGTGGAAAACCTAAAAAATCTGCCAGAAAATGAGGAAATTGACGAAAATTTTATTCAGTCTCGGAGTAGTACCAATAGACTGAGTGAATCCAATCTTTACTTTTCTCAAATTCGGGAATTTTTCCCTGGAAAATCCTGGAAAAACCTGAGAAAACATGAGGAATATTTACTCATCGCTGAGTTCCTGCACTTATTTCTGAGATAACTAAACTCAAATTTGGGTCGTTCTCATTCGCCGTGATAGATATCGGCGCCGGTGGTTAGCGTGACTACCTCTCACCCCAGCAGGCCTGGGTCCAATCTCAGTCGGCGCCATCGGCATGTTCTAAGGCATAACATCTCTGGGAGCTGCCTCCCTGGCGTCGGTAGCATTGGAGCTCAGTACGGAAAACAAATCTCGCGTCACTTTTCAATAGGTCCTATCTACATTGATCGATTCTCTTCATCAACACTCTCTTTCGTAAATAACTCGGCTTCACAAATCTGGATCAACAATAGAAAAGAGCCCATCAGCATTTGTAAACAAACCGTTCCAAAGCCCTTTACTCACAAAGCGAAGGCCACCCACACAAACCAACACCATCATCGGATAGGGGAAACTTCTACCTACAAGATGTTGGTGTTGGTTTGTGTGAGCGGCCTTCGATTTGTGAGGCTTTGGAACGGTTTGTTTACAAATGCTGATGGGCCCTATTCTATTGGTGATCCAGAAATGTTTCCTGACGTCTTCGTCGAATTAGATGCTAGATTGTTGCTTCTTCCATCGAAAATATCCGGCCGTGGCGATTCAAAGTTGATCAAGGTTGATCAAAACATTTTGTATCCCTGCTTCCAGTTTGATCACATGAGCTTTTTGTGTGGTCGGTGGTTCTGAATATGGACAAACAGGCAGATGAATTCTATTCCTACTCTTTACTGTAATAAGCTTGGTGGCCCTGAAAAGAGCCGTTTTGTTTCCAATGTTGGTGATGATTTAACCTCTGAAACCAAACAGAGTGCGTCTCTGTCACTTCAAAAACGTAGATGACATCCATGGCCACTTACGCTTGGCGTGTTTAGTGTAGATGACAGCATCACAGATCTCATTTTTCAGGAACACCTTCAGCACACCTCGTAAATCAAACCGGAGATACGTCAGACACCGCCACGGCGAGCCAGACGACGGATGGTGGTTATCTCGAAGAATTTGCGTTTGGTTCTGAACATGGCGATGAGTGTGTAAAATATTACGCAATTCCATCCTCCCTATTCACACGCGCCCGAGGATCGGAGGCGAATGCCACTTCGACTTGTTTCGTCTACTTACTACTCTCTGACGACTGTGCTGGGGAAGCAGCATATGCATGTAGGTAATTGGTGGATTTGTTAGTTAATTCGACGCTTTTGGACAATGCTGAACATTTACCAGTTTTTCAATAGTTTCTTGTTGAAAATCAACACTCGGAAGCATTGTTATCAATGCGTAGCCATATTTCTGATCGATTGGTAATAAAATTATTGAAATTGGACCAGGGGTAGCTGAGTTATTAACGTTCAAAATCTTTCTAAATTTATTACATGATCCATTTTTGGTTTTCACAAAGTGTACCCCCATATAGAAATCAAAGACGTAGTCCTACGTCAAAACGTTTCTGCTAAAACTTTCACGATTCGTATACGATAAAAACATTGTACATTGCTTTTGTAAGATCGATATTAGAATATTGCAGCATAGTTTGGTCTCCTTTTTTAATCACACACGAAGAAAGAATAGAGTCCGTTCAAAAGCAGTTTCTATTGTATGCACTCCGCAAGTTAGGTTGGACTGTATTTCCTCTGCCATCTTACACAGCTCGGTGTATGCTCATAAATATCCAAACATTAAAAGTGCGTCGTGAATTTGCTATGATTTCTTTCGTAAACGATATCGTATCACGTCGCATTGATTCTATAGAACTATTGCCATCCTTAAATTTATATACACCATCTAGGCATTTACGAAATTAAAATTTATTTGCTACAAATCGTCATCGTACGAATTATGCCAAATTTGGACCCTTGAACCAAATCATAGATACATATAATAAGCACTGCGATAACATTGACTTTACAATGACAAAAACCAAATTAACGCAATATTTTAATTCCTCGCATAACGTCAGCTAGAAGTAATGTTTTCACTTGTTTTAAAGACATATTATAAAAAAATATAAACAAAGACAAAATTGTAAAAATAGCTCTTAAGACAACAATTGTAAAACGGTCTACACTGATTGACGACAAATAAATAAATAAATGATAAAAATGTTCAGTACCTCACGCCCTCATAGGAATTGAAAACTTCATCCACTCTAAGCATAGACTGCATCTAGCCAAACTGCAGGGCTGCCGGTATTAGCTCCAAACTTACGCCGATAAATAAAAATGATGATATCACTAGAATCCGTACCCAGCTAAAACAACCCGCCTGTACTGCAGCTATTTGTTCGCATTTTATGTTCTCTGGTTGACAGCACTAGAATTATAAAGAAAATTATGATTTTAACTAAGAAAAACAGACCATCGATTCTAGCGATTGCATCTTGTCAAATTCTACAATCAAACATACAAAACAAGAAGCTTATCGATGTCAAAAGGGCAAATAACCAAATCTATCTCTTTTTTTTCAATAAGAAATTTATGTGCATATCACTGTGATCGATAATAAATTGACATTTCATGTTTTCGTGCCCGATACAGTGCTGCTAGTTTGTAATCTTTGTAAATCTATGGTTCAATAAATATTTAGGAATTTTTTACAGTTTTATCTTTTCAAATTGGCGCATTTTAAATCTGTTTTACCAAAACCAAATGATTATTAAAAAAAAACACATTGGTCGGATTTTACTAGTTTGCAATATATAGAAAAATATTTATCGTTTTTTTATAAATCTCCATGACTGCTGCTTAATGATTTTTTTGCAGCCCTGCTTGTTGCACTGAACACGCAATGTTGATTCCGATATTTTATTTCCACAGATTGCACTACGAGTCACTTTTCTGAATTTTAATTGTTCAAACCATACCAAAAATCAACAAAAAACATCCAGCCCACTGCACTCACTTTCTAAAAACTTCCCAGCTGCAGCATCCCCTCTCAATGAGCTCTGAAAATCAGGGAGATAAAGTGGTTAGTTATTGCCTTTTACTTGATTTAATTCAATTTATTAAAACATATTTCTTCAATTTTCAATTGAATTACATGGGATTAGTTAATTTCGATATAGAGGATTGAATTTAATTTTTTATTTACGCTTAGCTTGGTTCAAACTTTCTTCAATCTTCACGAAGAACCAAGCGTCTCCATAGAAACGTGTTTGAATTTATTGTTTTTTTTTTAGATTTCGAACAGATTTAATTCTTTGGATAGCCTAATTTTTCATCGAATTTGATTTCCTGCTAGATTGGATTTCGGAATGGAGGGCCACGCACAATGGATCCATTTGCGTTGCATTGACGTAAATTTAACAGATAACCCATCCTATGGAGTTTGATTGGAAGTGTTTAGGACATAGAAACTTGCCCTGAACAGCATTCAAGGTTACAACTGAAGCACGTTTCCAAATCTTTGAACATCTTGATAGTTTCCTATTCCTATTCAAAAAGAAACACAATTCCAAAATCATCGCAAGTTGCCTTCCACAGTCTCGGAAAATTATCGTGAAAATTGATACCCAATTCCAAGCACGTAGCGAAGATATTTTCCTTGCTTTCGTACAAACGACCGACCGACGGCGCAGTGACCATCGGTGAGTCGAGACGAAACGGACAGCAACTTCAATGAATTGCAAATTTGGCTGATGGCATTTTAATGTGTTTGGTCGTTTGTAAGATGTTAATTTTCTAGAATGAGCAATTAGTATTGTGTCGTGGTTCCACTTGCGTTCGGAAGCTTTGCGTAAGAATGTCAACAAAAACGTGCCCCCTAAATACCGAATTGCGATGCCCTAATGGAGACATTCTTCCACGTCGGATACTAAATGGAATAAACAACACGTTCACATTGTATGTTTGGTACGGTTCGCGGGCAGTCCTAGATAGGTTCCTTTTATTGGAATGTTTGTATTACGATACCAGCTAACCCATTAACGTCCGAATTATTTTACATTTATGATAAGCACGTGAGTTTTTTCAGGAGTAGTTAATTCTAGTCTAAGAACAATTCTAATAAAATTTTAAACAAAATCTGCCGTTAGAATTTTATGAAACTCATGGTGAGTCGTATGTACCATCAAAGTAAAAAAAGTAAAGGGTTGTGTCCTAGACACGACCGCAGTATGACGTAGAACCACACAAAATTGATGTTTTTCATGCATTTTTGACTATTATACTTTATCTTAAAATTTTCAAGTATTTCAATGTTTTGGTTATGGTTGACTCAAAACAATTTACACATTTTTCTTGACAAATATCCATGTGAAATTCCACATGATTTTCATTTGACCACACATAAACAGAATCTACTCAGAAGTACACATGAAATTTACACGCAAATGAATAGTATGTGTGGTCACGCATGGTTTTTATATGTACATATATTAAGTATGTGGTCGACACATAGATATTGATTTGTTAGGAGCGGTATTTGAGCGGTGGGGGGGGGGGGGGTTGGTGGTTAGGAGAGGTTGTTGATGAGTGGTGGTGGGGGGTTAGGAGAGGTTGTTGAGGGAGGGGAGAGATTGTTGTGAAGGGGGGAGGGGGAGAAGTTGTTGTGAAAGGGGGAGGGGGTTTACATCATTATTGTGGTCATGCCGTGATCCACCTTTAGCCGCTGATTTGGTCCTGCACAGATGGGTAGGAGAGGTTTGATGGTGGGTAGGAGAGGTTATTGAGGGGGGGGGGGGGCGAGAGATTGTTGTGAAGGGCGGAGGGGGTTTACATTATTGCTTTTCCTCATTGTGGTCACGCCGTGATCCACCTTAAGCCGCTGATTTGGTCCTGCTTGCTGCAGGACCAAGCGCCACGCCGTCCGAAGCGTTAATGAGCAGTGGCATGCGAGCAGCGCTGATTTATATCTTTTCAGGTTCAACCAGAATGATGTGCAACCAAGTGGTATTCGTTTATGATGACTGGGTTTGGGAAAAAGGCTTATTTCATGAAATCAGTGATAAAATTATCATTTGTACATTTTCAAAAGTTAAATTACAGAAAAATTGGAAAAATATTCATTTCAACAGGTTCGTAATGTAATATCCTATCGATTGGCGTATTTGGATTTTAATTTCATCTATAAATGACAAAGTTACAAGCGTTCAAAACCTAACACTCCTTCACCACACATATTTTTTGACTTGCACCCCAGTATAGTCGACAAAGACGTAGTTCTACGTCAAAATAAGATTAGCTAATAGAATTTATTAACTGCAAGATGAATTTCGGAGAGTTGTGCGATTAATTTGATGGTCAATTTTTTTTTTAATTAGATATTTGTATTATACATCAATTTTGTCCACGCGATGTTCAAAATCATTCTCATGTAGCACTCAAGGACTTCATTAACCCCTCTGACGACAAAAAGTAAAAATATTTCCTCTACTGAACAAATTTAGATACACATAAGTTTTGAAAGCGCTCATAACATGTTCAAATATATTTGATTATGTACACATGTGCACGCACGTGTATGCGATTTTTAAAGAAATATCAAACAAAATAGAGGCATGAGATGTAATGTTGGTCTATCAATGCTAATTGGAAAATAACTGGATCTTTATCTGAGTTTTCGAACACCAGCTTTTCGGTCTAAGGGAGGATCAAAACGCATTCTATGTTTTAAGTAAGGTGGATTTTAGCGCTGAACGAAACATGGTGCCGTCATATATCCCCTGAATAATGTCAAGTCGAAAGGCTGAAACGTCGTACATAAACATATAAAGCGTTGTCAGCCACCGTTGGAAAGAAAAGCTGGGTTTAAAAGTATAACAGGTGTAAGGTTCTAAATATTTATTTATCCCATTGAAAATAAATCATACCTTATGATGGTGTAGCTTTGCGTGGGCAAGCAATCGGTTTCGATAATTTGAAGCCATTGGTTACAAAAGTACTTACGTCGGTTTGAATATTTTCTCGAGAACTATATTGCCGTCATAGAACATGGGACAGTTATGCGTACAACGCCAGTATAGTAGTCGGAACTCTAATACAAAACAAAAACGTCGTGGTGTTCCATTGGAATATTGACTAAATAAGCCTAACTAAATGAACCTCAGATATGGACAACATAGAGCAATGTGTGAGTTTTGGTAAGCAAATACTATTTTTTCGGTTTCCAATATAATTTCTACATTCAGAATAAGCATGTCAGTGTTTTGAAAACTGATGATTTCACATGGATGTGTCAGCGGTTTAGTTCTTCTTTCAAATGCAATTTGTTTAATTTGCACAATTTTTACAGACTTTGAGTTGTGAATAACTCATAAAATATAAATATTACTTCCAAAGACAAAATGGCGTATCTTTATGATTCAAACAAGTTTGTAGAAAATGCGCGAAATTTCTACCAGAAAAGTTATCGACAAAATATTGATTCTCCATACAAAAGCATTACATATCTCAAAAACTGTTATAGATAGAGAATTAATATCTTCTTCAAAAATACTAACTATAACAGTATCTTAATCTTTGCCAAAGACACCATTTTGTTATCACGATTTTAAACGAACTGGTTTTTCTATCTCCCTGCTATGTAGATTAATCATGAAAAAGTAAGGTTCAAAAAACGACCTAATCATAAACACAAACTTCTCCAAAGAAACTTGTTTACGCCAGTTTAAGAAAATCCCGAGCAGTTACAAAGTCAAGAACAACCGAGCTATCTTATTATTGAACAAAGTTAACAAGGGCCATTTTCTAGATGCTCCGACCCGAATCATCTCCCGCTCCAATATGGAACTCTGCAGCACTAGCGTGCACAGGAATCTTTTTAAGGAGGGGCAATTTTTTTCTATGGTGCTTTTAATCTGGGGATGGGGAGTACTCCAAAGTGCGTGGTGGATGGTGCTGTCCATGTACCACTGTTTCCCTACTGTTCAATTTAGTTAATTTTATTTATTTTTTGCTCCGGTGGTGGTTCATCTTCTTCAATGTACACTGCTTTCAGACAGCCAATGGAAATTGGCAATTTAATTACATCGATGATGTCGATGATGATCGGTTCATCAAATGGTTGCGATAGTAGGGCTTTTACCGAAATGATACATTTACTGCAATGTTGTTGCCTTGGTGATTGGATTCAGCCGAAGTCACGGCAAATGGTGGTGATAGCACCGACAAACCGACATTAATGACCAATAAGAATCGCATTCTCCTTTCGCATGCACACTACGTCGACAAGTACAAGGTTCAAACAGTGCGCATAGTAGTGAACAAACAGTATATTGCTCTTGATCAATCCAATCTTGATCAATGTTGTTGAGTACTTGGCACTGATGAAGTCTGCAAGTAGTAGACGTAATACGCGTATCTGTCAAAAGATAAGCAATTATAACGGAATTAAAAGGAAATAAACGCTCTCAAAGCTAAGCTTCATAAAAGTATACTGCTGTTTTTGTCCTTGCACTTGGCTTGTACTCTAGCAGTGCTGCCAGCCATTGCGCTGGCACCATCAAAACATACTGCCATCACCTGCCCCCAAGAAATCTGCATCGCTGTCAGGACCTCAGCAATAGTTTTGAAGATGGTAGTCGCGTCTGTTTTCAACACCCGTCTCACACCCACGAATGTTTCCGTCGGCCGATCATTATCAATACACGATGGCAATCACCAACTGCTCGTGATGGCCACAATCGCTCGTCTCATCTCAATGATTGCCACTGGTTTTCCTCGCAAGGTTTTCGCGATTTTCCGCAACATTACATTGTGAAACGACGTAATCGTGTTATTTTGAATACGGTTACTTGTGTACTGGCAATTTTTTGGCACCTTCCGTCAAGTGTTTTTTCAGCACAGGATCGTAGTGAGCCACCAACTGGGTGGCACACTTTCCGCTCCTTTCGAATGTCCACGAAGTAGTTGGGCACCTTCCAAGCAGCCATGGTAAAAACACTGAACCCTTTTGCACGGGTGGCAAACACACCACCAAGAGCATTGGGTTTTACTTTCGTACCAGTGCTCGATGGAAAACACCAAACGCAGTGAACAAGGCACCGGAACCGGTGCCCGTGCATAATTGTTTGCACCGATGTATGGATCTTCGGCAAGCACCAAAGCCGAGTGTTTCTGACTTCGGGAAACACCGCAGCCGAGTGTTTTCGATTTCGGAAAACACGCTTGCTGCTCGTAGGAATTTTCTTTGGGTGACTTCTGAAAGATTATCGTAGCTGTTATACGCCTTTAGCATCTTCCATTCCTACTAAAGCTGATAGATAAGTGGTCAAAGCAATACTTCCATAATGCCAATGTCCATGGTTCGATTCCAGTCTGTCACCATTCAATTTTTTCTGTCAATATTTTTCATAAGGTGAATCTATGAAATTCATTTAGATTTCTTTTGGCGAAAAAGCATTACGCAATCTTATAAAGCTTAAGAGCTCAAGGGATCATCTACCAGGATTTTTTTAAATACACAAATCACCCACTTCGGAAGAGCATGTTGCTGTTGCCGTCCACCCACTGGTATTTCTTGGCTTTATATTAAATAATTTAGCTGATTGATTTAATGTGATTAGAGTCAATAACTTATCTCCAACAAAAGCAAACAGCTCAACTGATTGACTAATAGAAGAGGGGGGTGTTTACATAATATGTAATATATTATATGCTGGTTCACTATTAGATAATAAATAATATATTATATGCTGGTTCACTAGCTCAACCAACTCAACTAACTAGCACAAATTTCAGAGGCTCCTAAAATTTCATGCTGGTAGATGCTGACGCCCTGTTTACATTATGCTGACCATTTATAAGTACAGCTTTAGTTCACTAGCATCAGCACACCAGCACAGATGTAAACACCCAAATAGCGGTGGGTGAACAGAACTACTCACCATTCATGTAGGGTAGAACAGCCCGAATTGCAGCCCGGGCCAAACGCGCGATTTGATTTTCCATAGCTATTCCACTCTTAATTTTGCCGAAATGCTAGTTCAAGTACTAAACTAGCACTGTGACTTGTCAAATTTATGAATTAAAAACGAAAATGCTATGAAAAATCGCATCCAATTGGGCGCATCCAATCTTCTACTAGCTCCCTATCAGCCATGGTAGCCCCGTAATGTGGGTAGATCACCTTTTCGTGGTACGTTACGGGATGTAAGATCTACCACCGATTCCTAGTCCTGACTACTTCAAACTAGAGGAACAGGATTTTTCAGTAATCCAAGGAACACATCTTAGTCCTTATTACTTTTTGTGCCTTGTTGAAAGTGACAAGACTCGGCTTTGTCTACCGAGGATGATCTTTAAACAAGGAAAAAAAAAATGAGTTAGTTGTCTTCATCTATGTGATTCCTAATCTTCTATTCGTTGTTCCCTAGTTCCTGACTAGGGGAACAGGATTTTTCAGTAATCCAAGGAACACATCTTAGTCCTTGTTACTTTTTATGCCTTGTTGATAGTGACAAGACTCGGCTTTGTCTACCGAGGATGATCTTGAAAGAAGGAAAAAATGAGTTAGTTGTCTTCATCTATGTGATTCCTAATCTTCTATTCGTTGTTCCCTAGTTTGAAGTGGTTAAGACTAGGGTTCTGATGCATGGTCATTATCGGTGTCATACCTTAATTTTGTTGCTAAGGAATCCAATTTTGATTGACAAAGGGGCGCGCCTTTGGAGGGTGTTTCAACACTCCGAAGGGTATAAATAGCGGGACCTTTCAATTAGAGTCGGATCCTTGCGATAAATGCAAGAGTGACAACTGTAAAAAAAATCGAATACTTCATCATTTCTCAATAGTGATGGAGTAATACGACATGCACTAAACTAAGGACACGGGATATACTACAATAGATCAATTTACTGGTCGCAGTAGTGTTAGGTAACGAACAAAATCAGCCATGGTAGCTGTTATGTTGTTGTTGGATATAAGTTATCATTATTAGATATACTCAAATCGTGTGAAAACAATCAGCTCAATTTGTTAACATAAAGCCAAGAAATACCAGTGGGTGGACGGCAACAGAAACACGCTCTTTCAAAGTGGGTGATTTGCGTATTTTTAATAATCCTGGTAGATGATCCTTTGAGCTCATAAGATTCATAAGATTGCGTAATGCTTTTTAGCCAAAAAAAAATTAAATGAATTTCATAGATTTACCTTATGAAAATAATGTTGACAAAAAAGTTAAAAAAAAGGCGGCAGACCAGAATCGAACCATGGACATTGGCATTATGAGACCATTGCTTTGACTACTCGTCTATTAGCTCTAGTCGCGTTCAAGAACTACCTTGTGTAAGAAAATAATCTTTCATAAGTCGCCCCAAAGAAAATTCCTGCGAGCAGCAAGCGAGTTTTCGGAAATCGAAAACACTCGGCTGCGGTGTTTGCCGAAGTCAGAAACACTCGGCTTTGGTGCTTGCCGAAGATCCATACACCGGTGCAAACAATTATGCACGGGCACCGGTACCGGTGCTTTGTTCGCTGAGTTTGGTGTTTTCTATCGAGCACTGGTACGGAGCGTACAACTCAATGCTCTTGGTGGTGTGTAAAAGAGGCAGTACGCAGTGTAGTGTTGCCTTTAGACATGCCTGCTTCCAAGTAACAATTTTGGTTTTATGATGGTTCTGGAGACCATGATTTAGACTTGTAGCACGCTCTAAAACTTCGATAAAACTTGAAATGTTACTTGGGCTTTATCGATGAACGTTCCATCGAAACGCACAATATCGATGAAACGTTCCATTATATAGCGATTTTGTAGCCGGCCCAGTTCTTCGTCGATACCCTTCCTGGTTTTGAAATTCTTCCACGCTTTCATACTTAGCAACATGGGTATCACTACGATTGTGTTTGCCCAGCAACTCGGTCGCTTTCTTCCAATTTCTGAACCCTGTAGGAATCTGACAACTTGGATTGTCCGAAAAGACGGGTAGCAAAATGTTTGATTGTGTAGAATTGACTCTGAAAATCCAGAATAATATTGAAAATAGTTTTTTGAGTTTCTACAATTTCTTGGAAGTTAAAGTCAGGCCGAATAATATTTTGATAGAAAAATGTTGTAATAATGTATTGCGTCTTGCTCTTCTTTACAGTTAAAAATATAAACCAAAGAAAATATATTCTTCAAGGTACTGATATCATCTTTAATTCAGTAACCTTTCTGAAATTTTGTGCACTGCGTTTTTGTGTATTTTTAAGGCATCGTTACAGTCTATTTTTGACTATTTCAAGGTTTTGTAAGCCCTTATATGCTGCTGTAGTTACACTTTACTATTACCGTTGCGATTACGTTGAAGTTGGTCATTATCTGCGAAAATTGTAGTTCTATTTTTTTTTTGACCTAAATGCCAAAGCTAATAGGATCATTAAAAACAGTTTAAAAAATATGTAACGATTTGATCAAAAGCGCACACAACTATTTTGACAACGGGGTACAGGACTGTTAACGGAATGACGATTTTTGCGAAAGATTGAGCATGTAAACCCTATCCCAAAGTACCACCAATCAGGGTAGCAAAAAATGATGACGAACATTCAACATGTTTTAAAGACGATATTTGTCCGAATTTATTGCAACGCACATAAACAGCTGTTATTTTTAACCACGATAACAAATGACTTGACATTTTAAGAGAAAATTCTTAGACGAATTTTTAGTAAGACAACAATAGACCAAGCTTCAATGGCAAACTAATACCCACTTTTCAATTAGGGTATCCAAAAGCTGTTTTTAAACTTAGTACAATTGCGAAAAAGTCCATCCTCAGTATTCCTTGAGGTTCTTTTCGAAATGTTTAGAACTCTATGAGCTATTTTGAAATTCTTCTCAGAAGTCCTCTGGAATTATTCTTAGAACGCTTCTTGACTTTTACTCAGAACATCTTAGAGTTTTAGTATTTCAGAAATTTTTCCCGGAATGAGCTAGAAATTATCGGTACTCCCTTGAAGTTTTCCTCAAAATCCCGTTGGAATTCCACTCAAATTTCAATTTTCTCGGTATTCTTTTCGGAAGTATCTTGGAACTATCTGCAGGATTCACTAGAAATTATTCGCAGAATTTTCAAGGAATCATCCCCAGAAATCTTTTCTTTTGGAACTGTCCTCAGAATTCAATACCCTTGAGGTTCTTCTCGGAAGTCAAGCTTAATTTGTCCGTCCATTCACCAAAACTTTGTAGTTTTTCTACCAGAAATGTTTAATAAAACTTGCCCCTCCATTCACCAGAACTGTGCAATTTTAACATCAGGAATTCTCAATTCAGCTTGCCCTTCCATGCAGCAGATTGTTGCAAATCTTAAACCAGAAATTTTCAATACAAACTTGCCCCCAGAAAATTTCAATTGCCCGAACGATGCAAATTTTCTACCGTTAATGTTCAATAAAAATTGCTTCTCCAATCTTCTGATCGGAGCAGATTTCCATTTTCCACCAGACATTTTCAATATAGCTTGCCAACAAATAAAGTTTGCCCCTATGTTCAGATTTTTCATCATAATTTTTCAGTACTGCTGCTTCCCTCCAATCATCAGAACGGTGCAAATTTTACACGAGAAGTTATTATTAAAGTTTGTTTCTCTATTCAGCAGAAAGATGCAAATTCAAGACCAAAAATTTCCGAAAAGTTTGCCCATCCGTCCACCAGAACGGTGAAGATTTTACACCAGAAATTTTCAATATAGCTTAATTTTAAATAAAGCTTGTGCCTTCATTTACCAGACCAGTGCAAGTTTTCCACCAAAAATTTTCTATTAATTACACTAATCAGAGCGATGCAAATTAAGCACCAGAAATTTTCAATAAAGCATGCTCCTCTATTCACCAGAACGGTGCACCAAAAATTGTCAGTGAAATTTGTTTCACCATGCACCTTTTTGGTGCAATTTTCAGATTTTGCCTCTTCATGCACCAGAATGGTGTAAATTTTCCACCATACATTTTCAATGAAGCTTACATTCATCAGAACGATGCAAATTATGCACCAGAAAAACAAATAAACCATGCTTCTACATTCACCACCGTGTTGCGAACTATATTCACCAGAAATTTTCAGTTAAATGTGCACCTCCAAATTTTTAGCGTTATTCAATTTTTCCACCAGAGTTATTCATTTTGTTCAGTCCCTCCACGCAACACCTTGATGATATGTTTACACCAGAAATATTCAATAAAATGCTTTTTCTTCGATTTATCACCACGAGGGTGAAATTTTTCAACCTTTAATTTACCCTCTTCTTTTAACCCTCCATGAAACAACTTGAAAAAAAAAAATTACAACACAAATTTTTGTGGTGCAATTTTTTGACCAAAAAATTTCATTGAAGTTTGTCCCTTCATACACCATTGTAGCGCAATTTTCAGGCACCATCTCAAAGGAATTGACGCAATAAAAGGTTTTCAGTGCCCTTATTTTATGAAATGAAGTTATTTTACCTTCAAATCAAGTTATTTTATATCATAATTTTGTATATTTGGAAATAAATATCATATTTATAAAAGGAGGGACAATTGCCCCACCTTGCCCCATCCTGTGCACGCCAGTGCTCTGCAGACTATAAAAGGTGAATTCTAAACCATAGACATATTAGGTTTTGGTCATTAGTCTTAAGTTATTCGTAAATTTACCGTCCTATGGACTGTTTCAATTTGAAACTAGAACAGAACTGCACCCCTTGTAATGCTGATATGCAGTTCAATTATTCGAGCACTATTTTACACGAGATTTGCAACTGCTCGACCATTCCGTTTTATTTCTGAACGGGTTTGAAACCCGAATGGAACTCTGTTTCAAATTTCTCTGGATGTATTTATAGATCTTTATTGTAAATGTTCAGAGAACTTCATAGTAGTTGAGAGGATTTAATTGAAATTTGGGAATTTTACAGAAGTTTTGGGAACATCTGAGATATTTGGAAGATATAGAAGTTCGGAAAACTTGATAAAAATACGAAGTGCTCCATGAAAACAATGGTGAATTTCATAGAGAACAGCTTGTACTTTAAAAAAAATGTCAAGTAGTTGAAGTTCAGGTAACTTCATAGAGAGAGTATTTCATAAAAGAGAAGTATTTCATAAAAGATCGGGGAACATCATAGATGATCTGGGAATTGTATAGCATATTATAGAAACTCATGGAAATGCATATATCTTCACAGAATTTCATGAAAGCGCATGCATCTTTTACATCAAAAATATATTCTCTCATATGATACCAAGCTGCTCAGAAATTATTCCAATGATCTTCAGGTGTCAGATCACCATGAAGTCCATTTGATATTTTGTCACGATTTCTGGTTGATCAGGTGTTATTCTAAATTTCTTCAACTATTCAATAATTCAAATCACGTTTATTGAATGTTCTCTCATGATACCAGGCTGCTCATACATTAATACGAAGACCATCAGGTGACCAGAGGTTCCCATGATAACCTCAGGCTACATTTTCAAAAAATCAGGATGATCAGGTATCATTCTTAAAATATCCAACTATGCAACAATTCAAACTGCATCTCTCATGATACCAGGTGACTCAGAAAATATTTCAAAGTCCTTCTAATTATATTTTATCAAGTCTTCAGCAATCTACATAAAATAATCTCCATAAATAATCAACAATCAAAATCACATCCCTTAGATATTTTTTTCATCCAAGCGACTCAGAAACTATTTCATAACCCTTCAGGTAATCAGAGATCTTCATAAAGTACTCAGGATATTTTTTCAAGTTTTCATATTGGTCAGGTACTATTTTGAAGATATTTGGTTGATCATTACAACAAACTTAAATTTTTAAGCGTTCCTGAATCCATTTTATAAATAACTAACGGATGAATTTTAGCTTGGTAATTATTCCAATGATGACTTTGAACAGCATTCTGAAGTACAAATGGATAAACTTATGCAAAATCACAAATAAAAACTACTTCTACTTAATAGCTTTTCTAAACTTCTTGCTAAAAAATGTTTCAAATTCATCGACTGGTTTCAAAAGTGCTTCTAAATTACATCTATCTGTAGTAGCCCACTGCTCGAATGATATCTCAGACAAATCATGCTGCTCAATTTCTTCTAAAAACCTTATCTCAAATTCTGATTGGGTAGGGTAATTTGCTCATTCACGGATATAACAATATTTTGGTCGCGATGATGAATCACACAATATTTTTTTCGAAAAGCTGCTTATAATCAGTGTTGGATAGCCGGCTTACCTCCTTCGACTTGGTGGTCAGTGGATCATCCGGGTCGACTCCAACACTGCTTGGGGGCCGGTTGTTTGATTACCGGCTACTGATGTTGGGTATGGGGATAGTGAGGTTGGGGACCATACGTTCCTATGAAGGTTGTTTCCTTCTCCTTCCGGTAGTACTTCTCCCAAATGGGACAGCACACGCAGATGGGGTTAAACACAGTTTACAAAACTACATTAAGATTCTTCATCCCCGATGGGAGTACCTCTGTTCTAAACGGCTACCGAAACCAACTTATCTCCCGTCTCCTGATCTGGTCATCGCTTGACCTATGGTCGCCTATCCCAAATCTCCCTCTAGCGCTGTGCAGAAGTCTACCAACGAACGGCGACTATCGGTAATTAACTCTCGCAGGTCCTGCTACTATCGATCCCAGATGATGCCGATCGCCACAATCCACTACCTCGTATGGATATCTCATCTGGCGCTCTCCCGACCGAGCGTAGGTAATGGTGATGCTGTGGTTTGTTTCCTAACGATTCAGGGTTGTAGTTTCTGGGTGTTTCAGTCCCAAATAATCAGTCTTGAATGAATATTTGTTGAGACTTTGTAACATTTAAATAAATCTTTTCATGAATATTGCAAACACAATCATTATCAGAAAGCCTTAAAGCCACAAATGTACTGAATCCAATTTTATGTTGACTGACTTCATTAAATAGATTAAACGTTTCTCTAAGGGATGAAAGCAAAAACCGCTTTTAGATTTGTTGGCGCTTATCATTATTCTTCACTGATACATAATCCCTTTGTCGTGGCATGGCTCTGCTAATGTCATTGTCGTCAAAAAACAGCAGCACTTCGTTCGTTGTTGTTGTTGTTTCTTTATTAAGTAGACTTTCAGCCTAAGGCTGAGTAGCAATTCGTTCGTTATTTCCGTATCCAAAAGTGTTTCCCAAATTGTAGGTGGGAATTAGCCAATGCTCCTTTGTCAGCAGCTAATTATTTTGCTTGTAATGCCATGTATTGGTTCGCCTCAAAAACGTTGGTTATCTTTTGAATCGTCCATGAATTCGGCAAAATCGTTAATATTCGAAATCTGTCAATTCTCGAACAATCTAGTGCTTTGAATTTATCTCCCAGTTTAGCAATAAATTTCATCATATGCCGCAATTTTTGTTTTCAACGTATTAAGCTCTTCTGAGGTGGGAGGCTGAATAAGTGATTTTTAATGCCTGTTACAATATCGGAAAACTTTTGTCAGCGGTAGCTTTTGTTGCTGCAATCTCTCAATATTGGAGACACGTGAATTCCCGCAACACTTTTATTAAATAAAATAGCTCAATGTTATGCTTCTTGGAATAATCCAGAAGATTACTGATATGATTGAAACTGCCGATGGTATATCCTCCAAATCGATGCGTGATGTAGATGACACTTGTTCATTACGGATTTCTGGCTGCTTAACACTTTCCACTGGATAAGGACGATACGAATATAAACGACACGAATTACAAATTCTTAACGACGTATGCAAATGAACAGTACACTGCATTGAAATAAGTTTATCGATCATCTTATCCGTTAAGTTTCAACACTTTTTCCCATTGTTTTGAAAAGGTGTACAACAATGATATGTTGTTTAACACTCCATTTTAAATAACTCTACATTTCGATTGCTTAGTAAGATACTTCTACACTGATGTTATTATTTTGAATTATAAACCAATTTAACTGAACACGTAGGTATGTATGCAATTGCCCCGTAACGTGGGTAGATCACCTTTTCGTGGTACGTTACTGGATGTAAGATCTACCACCGATTCCTAGTCCTGACTATTTCAAACTAGAGTAACAGGATTTTTCAGTAATCAAATGAACACATATTAGTCCTTGTTACTTTTTTATACCTTGTTATACCGGCTTTGTCCACCGAGGATGATCTTGAAACAAGGAAAAAAATGAGTTAGTTAGTCTTCATCTATGTGATTACTAATCTTCTATTCCTTGTTCCCTAGTTTGATGTGGTTAAGACTATGGCTCTGATGCATCGTCATTATCGGTGTCATAGTTTAATTTTGTTGCTAAGGAATCCAATTTTGACTGATAAACGGGCGCGCCTTTGGAGGGTGTTCCAACACTCCGAAGGGTATAAAAGCGGGACCTTTCAATAAATGCAAGAATGACAACTGTAAAAAAAATCGAATACTTCATCATTTCTCAATAGTGATGGAGTAATAAGACATGCACTAAACTAAGGACACGGGATATACTACAATAGATCAAATTACTGGTCGCAGTAGTGTTATGTCTCGTGCAGAAGAAAAAAAAATGTATGCGATGTATATTTGCTACCATCACCAAGGCCCATTGTTGAATAGGCATGCATTAAAATAAAATTTGCTTTATACCTGTTTGAGTGAACTAACCTTTTGGAATATTTACTGTTTCTACCTAAACAATGTATACCCAGATATACATCAAACAACAAATTCTTTATATTATGTGGCCTGTGGAAGTCGCAAGAAAACAACGGTTAATGAAATTGTTTATATTTCTAATTAGGCTCGTATGCTACGTTGTAAGTGAAAGCACCAAATTTTACAAAACGTTTAAAGACATGTAGAAACGGACAATCATGTTTTGCTTCCACATTGAATATAATATTCTTCTTTTACTCATCCTTTGCATAGAAACAGGTCGTCCAACCTTTTTGGTGTCCTGTCCTGTAGGGAATTTTATGCACATCTTCTACATTGAACATTGAAAGGAAAAGAAGTTCACATTTTATGCGTACCTATATGTTGTTTTATTTTTCAAAAATTTAACTTTTTTTTCAGTGTATTTTTCTTTTCTTTAAAGAACAATCAAGTCTCTACAACTTCTTTAAGACATAATTTTGAATGAATAAACGTTTTTAGAGTAAGTTTTTTTGAAAAATTCATAGATGAAAACACAAACACCCTTTTCAAAAATTAGCGTTGAGTCAATATGGCCTCGCGATTTGTGGAAAAATCATAATCTCCCATACTGAAGACATGTTGAAAGTTTCATCAAAATCAGAGAGGCTCGTGCCAAGCCGTTTGCTCATTTGACAGAGTATTGCATTTATGCATCACAGCCATCGCTATAAAATGATATAGCCTCAACTATTGTTCCCGATTCGGTTTGAGGTTGGGGCAGTTGCTTCTCCAGTGCATCATCAACCGACAGTGGGGACAAATCTGTTGGTATAGAACACACAAAGTTTGCCTTTGGCACATCATCATGCATGAAATTTGCCATACCATAGTGCAAAAGCGTGCTGAATCTTTCAATTCAGTGATACTCGTAAAAAGGCAAACTGCATATGGATTGCATAGAAGTCGATAATAGCTGGCATCCTCTACTGCCAACAGTAGGTACTCCATTTCCATTCAGCTGCCAAATAATTCAGTTATCTCATGTTGGTTGGGATACAAATATTCCAGCATGGCTTGGCTCTGCCCATGTATGTTAGTAAAGCAGCACCAGAGGGGCAATTAGAAAAATTATTAGAGGGGCAAGATGTTTTTGAAAATCCGGCTTTTCAAGCGGTATGTATACCCTTCCTTGTAAAAAAAATAACAAGGTTAATTTTACAAAATGGCAGGAGCTAATTATCCCGACAGAACTGATGATATTGATGTTGTTTTTCAGTTTGGCTAGTATATCCTGCCATTCTTGTAGTTGAAAAATCAGTTCGTGAAGCGTCTTGTAAAATGTGTTGTAGTAGATTAACGTAGAATAACTGTATTAGTAGAGTCAAGACATCTCATACTATCGTCGAGGCGAGCCTTTTTGAACACATTATAGCAGTAATTGAACTTCAACATATCTTAATGAAGTTGATAAGCTATAACATTATATTTCGTATAAGGGTACCCTTATGATTTGTTACGAGAGGTATTTATATTGATAAAGGGTGATACGGTCAAAATTTGGTCAAGGGAAAACGCGTGTAAATCGGTGAAATCGTTTATTTAAAAAATCAAATTAAATTTCTTTTTCAAGTTCAATTAGTATAAAATTCAGGAAAAATATTCAGTTAGGCTTCCGCTTTTCCAAATCCGAATTGCCGGGCCTTACGCTTGACCCCTGCCATCAGATTTTGTACAGCCACCTTGTCCACCTTCTTCGCCGCAGAAAGCCAGTTTGCCTTGAACTGCTGCTCGCCCTTAGCAGTTTTATTGGTCTTCTTTAGGTTCCGCTTGACAATAGCCCAGTATTTCTCAATTGGGCGGAGCTCTGGCGTGTTGGGAGGTTTCTTGTCCTTGGGAACCACCTGCACGTTGTTGGCGGCGTACCACTCCATGGCCTTTTTACCGTAATGGCAAGATGCCAAATCCGGCCAAAACAGTACGGAACAACCGTGTTTCTTCAGGAAAGACAGCAGACGTTTATTCAAACACTCTTTCACGTAAATTTCTTGGTTGACAGTCCCGGAAGCTATGAAAATGCTGCTTTTCAAGCCACAGGTACAGATGGCTTGCCAAACCAGATATTTCTTTGCGAACTTTGACAGTTTCATGTGCTTGAAAACATCTGCTACCTTTCCCCTTCCTTTTGCCGTATAAAACTCCTGTCCCGGAAGCTGCTTGTAGTCGGCTTTGACGTAGGTTTCGTCGTCCATTACCACGCAGTCAAACTTCGTCAGCATCGTCGTGTACAGCCTCCGGGATCGCGCTTTGGCCGTCGTATTTTGTTTATCATCGCGATTTGGAGTCACTACCTTCTTGTAAGTCGATAGTCCGGCTCGTTTTTTGGCTCGATGCACGGTTGTAGACGATACACCCAGCTTATTTGCGGCATCTCGGAAAGAGAGGTTAGGGTTTCGCTTGAAACTACCGGCAACTCTCTTTGTCGTCTCAGCGGCTTCCGGTTTTCGATTTCCCCCCGATCCAGACTTCCTGGCTGTCGACAAACGTTCTCCAAACACTTTAATTACATTTGTAACGGTTGATTTGGCAACTTTTAGCGATTTTGCCAACTTTGCGTGCGAGTAGCTCGGATTTTCGCGATGCGCGAGCAAAATTTTGATACGCTGCTCTTCTTGCTTGGACGGCATTTTGACAACTGAAGAGTGAATTCCAAAATCAAAATAGGAGCAGCATTCTACACACACACACACACCTTCAAAATGGTTCAGGTTTTTTAAATGCAAAATTGAAAGAAATACGTCAAGTTGATATTGACCAAATTTTGACCGTATCACCCTTTAATCAAACTTAATTGAAAATCAATTTCAGCAGGTGGGCTACTTTGGAACTGAAATTAAGCATGTTTGGATATTTAAATGGAAAGAAACAATTTTGGGGATAATGTTTAATTGTAGCTTCAAATAATTCAACGTAATTATATATAGGGTAAATGTCGGCTTCGGTACCCATTGACTGTTTTCGGCAACCAAAATTTAAACGTTAATTTCACTGTATTTTCCCATCAAATCTCTTCGCTGAATGTATTCACACGATTCCTTACTCTTTCTGCTTCCATCTTATTTCAGTGTTACGACTGAGCAATCCCGTTATGCCATTTTTTTTTCTTTAAATGAAATATGTGCACTACAAAATGCGGCTGATTTCAAGTTGCCGATAAAAGAAAAGCTGGTTAACACGTAGTTCAAATGAAAAGACTGCCGAAAGAAAAAAGTTTGCTCACTAAAAAATATAGGAATGAACCATATAGGGGAAATTGCTCTAATGTTGGCCTATGGATCTAAGTTTTGGCCCATCGCTACAAATCTGCTATTTATCAATTTTATCTAGATGAACGCGTCATTGCAAATTTAGTCGAATGCTAAATTTATGTATGGGTCCAAATTTGGAGCATTACATCCATTTCCCCTATTAGCTATGTTTTTGCAGAGTTAGTTTATTGAACCTCCTCGCCTAGGCTACATGCCCGCACCTTGGACTTAACGCTACCCATCTAATCCTGTGCAACACTTGCGCCATCTTTCTTCCAATTTTTCTTCAAATCCTTGCAATCGACTAAATTTTTCAATAGCGGCCAAAAATATCCATTACTACCGTCCCAATTATGCGGTCATCTAGATAAAATTGATAAATAGCAGATTTTTAGCGATGGGTCCAACCTTAGATCCATAGGCCAACATAAGAGCCATTTCCTCTATGTGTTTATTTATTCACTTAGATTTTTAAAAATATTCGACCCAGTTCGTACATCGACGAAAAGTGTATCGGCGCGCCATCTAGGAGTCAACCCTCATGGACCGACAGCATAAACCATTCTCGTTCGTCGATCATGGCGCCCGGCTAAAAAGAGAATTGTCGGTCTCACTCTATCCGGTCTTCTGCAAAATGGAGGAATCCCCTATAAAAGGCCGACTTGTCAACGTGCTCGTTCTCTTTTTCGTGCGACAACTCGACACCCATCGACAGCGAACCAGAATCACAACAAACAAAGTGAAATAGAAAGATCAGTGTAGTTTTTTGAATTATATTTTAGAAGTTAGAAATAAAAGTAGTTACCTAGTTACGTTAGTAATTAAATTACAGAAATCTATAGCTATTCACTTGTGCTCTATATCGGTGTGGGTATTAGAAACTATAGGAAAGTGAAAATAAAAAGAAATCGATTCATAAAGACTGGAGTGTTCCCGTTGTGCTCTGTGGTGCCCTGAAAGAAAGAAAATTTGGCACAGAACTACTGTTCTCCGCTGATCCATCGAACATTTGGTCCTTCGAACCGGATTGGACGTCGAAACTCCGACCTTTCTGGAACCTTCCCGTGGAGAAGCAAACCGCCATCGCACCCGTGAGACGAGTCACGTAGGATCCGCCATCGTAGCCACTGAGGGAATCACAAAAGCCCATTGGATTCCGCCATCACGACTGCTGATATAATCGATTCAAGGCAATTCATTGCCTTTAAAAGGTAATTAGCATTCCTATTATTTCTACCTCTCCTTTTTTGGGCTACGCGGTCTTTCGTTTTGCAGAACCACTGAATCCCGTAACCCGCATTCATCTTTACCGCAGCTGCTTGGAATTATTCAATACAAGGCACTAATTGCCTTCAAAAAGGTAATTAATTTTCCAATAAAATTTACTCTCTCTCGTGTGAGCTACGCGGTCTTTCGCATTACAGACCCTGCTCAACACCATGTCTACCGATCGACGTATCAAAGGCCTCAAGACAAAGCAGAAGAGCCTGCTTGCGTCGTTCGGCCTCATCAAAGCCTTCGTCGATAGTTACGATGAAGAAACCGGTGCGTGTGAGATCCCGGTTCGCCTAGAAAATCTCGACGCTCTATGGACTGAGTTTAAGCAAGTCCAGTCCGAGCTTGAAACACTTGACGAGGCCACTATCGACCAGCAGCTAAAGCAGCGAACCGATTTCGAGACAGCATACTATCGTGTAAAGGGATTTTTGCTGTCAAACAATAAAATGCCTTCCACACCCCGCCTGAATACTTCTTTGAGCTCGCAAATCCCTGCTTCTTCATCGTCGCATGTCCGCTTACCTGATGTGAAGTTGCCCGTCTTTAATGGAAACCTAGACAACTGGCTCAACTTCCATGACTTGTTCGTTTCGCTGGTTCACGCATCGCTCGAGTTGTCCAATATCCAGAAGTTTTATTATCTACGTTCTTCTTTGGCTGGAGATGCCCTGAAGCTGGTTCAAACGATTCCTATAAGTGCAAACAACTATCCAGTCGCCTGGAACTTGCTGGTAGACCATTTTCAAAATCCTTCTCGATTGAAGCAATCCTACCTTGACGCTCTTTTCGAGTTTCCTTCGTTGAAACGTGAATCTGCTGCCGAACTTCATTCGCTGGTTGAAAAGTTTGAGGCCAATGTCAAGGTCTTGAAGCAGCTTGGTGAAAAGACTGAGTTTTGGGATATCATCCTTATACGAATGCTGAGCATCCGTTTGGACCCAACCACTCGACGAGACTGGGAGGAGTATTCGTCAACGAAGGATGCCATCGCCTTCAACAATCTTACGTCTTTTATTCAGCGAAGAGTAACTGTCCTACAAACAATTCAAGGGAAAGTTGTGGAAGCTCCAGCGTTCACTCAGCAGCTCAAGAAATCTGCTCAACGTCCGGTTGCCAGTCATGGGGCCAGCCAATTCAACTCCGGTCGGAAATGTATCGTCTGCTCCGATCACCATCCGCTCTATTTGTGTTTGTCGTTCGCCAAACTCGACTTGGTGGCTAAGGAAAGGGAGGTTCGACGACATCAACTCTGCCGTAACTGCCTTCGACAGGGTCATCATGCTCGGGACTGTCCATCGGCTAGTTCTTGCCGTAAATGTCGAGGTCGCCACCACACCCAGCTCTGCTCTGAGGAGAAGTCAGTCGCTGCGAACTCCAGGACTACGGATTCTTCTCAAACCAAAACACCAACTACTTCTACGTCTGGTGAACAACCAATGGCATCCGTGTCAGCTACCCTCTATGAACCTACCAGCTACGCGAGCACTGGACAAGCACGAAAGAACGTACTTCTGGCAACAGCAATCGTCAATATGGTCGACGACAATGGGACTGCACATATCGCAAGAGCTCTCCTCGATTCCGGTAGTGAATGCTGCTTTATTACCGAATCTTTCTCGCAGCTTGTCAAGGCAAAGCGCTACAAAGTCTCTGTACCGATTTCGGGGATAGGACAATCATCGACATATGCAAGGTACAAGATCGTCTCTACTGTTCGTTCGAGAGTTTGCGATTACTCCACCTCGGCTGAATTTCTGGTCCTGCCTAAGATTACCATAGATCTACCGACTGCTTCTTTCGACGCTAGCTCGTGGAAAATTCCTCCTGGTGTTCAATTAGCCGACCCGGCTTTCTACAATGCAAACCCCATCGACATTATCATTGGCGCTGAAGTGTTCTTCGATCTATTCAAAGTTTCTGGGCGTATTCAACTTGGCAATTCTCTTCCGACCTTGGTTAACTCGGTCCTCGGTTGGATAGTATCTGGAAAGGCTTCGTACGGTACTCCTACGACTCCAGTGATCGCCAACGTTGCCACTGTTGCTGAACTACACCAGTGGATGGAGAAATTCTGGGCCATCGAAGAAAACGACACTTCACCTTGCTATTCCGTCGAAGAAGCAGCTTGTGAAGAACACTTTCAACGAACGGTTAGGCGCAACTCCGAAGGAAGGTACATCGTTCGTTTGCCGATAAAGGATGACGTCATCAAGCAAATTGGTGACAACCGTCGCACTGCTGTTCGCCGTTTTCGGATGCTGGAAGGTCGCCTCGGTCGCAACTCCGAACTTGCCCAGCAATATCGTGACTTCATAGACGAGTACCTTGCTTTGGGTCACATGAAGCAAGTCTTTGACTATCAATCACCTCCGTCTCCATGCTATCACATGCCTCACCACGCTGTGGTTCGAGAAGAGAGTACTACAACAAAGCTACGAGTAGTCTTCGATGCATCTTGTAGGACTCCAGAAGGACCATCGCTTAACGATGCACTCATGGTAGGCCCAACCGTCCAGCAAGAGATCCGTTCAATCATCATGCGTTCCAGAACCCGTCGAGTGATGATCATCGCTGACGCCAAGCAGATGTATCGTCAAGTCTTAGTAGACGAGCGTGACACTCCGCTTCTACGAATAGTCTGGACGCCATCACTGGACCAGCCATTGGGTACCTACGAGCTCCTAACAGTTACCTACGGTACTGCAAGCGCACCGTTTCTCGCTACTCGAGTTCTCCTGCAACTGGCAGACGACGAGAAGGACAGTTATCCTGAAGCAGCTGAGGTATTGCGTAAGGACTTCTACGTAGACGACCTTTTCTCGGGAGCAAGCAGCATCGAAGAAGCAACTAAGCTCCGTCAGCAGCTAGAAGCACTCCTAGCCAGAGGCGGATTTCAACTTAGAAAATGGGCATCTAACGAAGAAGCAGTTTTGGAAGGTCTCGCACCGGAAAACCGAGCTCTCAAAGCCTCAATAGATCTGGATCATGACCAGTGCATTAAGTCTTTGGGTCTTCATTGGGAACCCGCTTCGGATCAGCTAAAATATCGCATCGAACTTCCGGCGGACTCGACTGATTTTCCTCTCACTAAGCGAATAGCTCTATCGCAAATTGCTCGCCTTTTCGACCCACTTGGTCTACTGGGTCCGGTCGTAATCTCCGCTAAACTCTTCATGCAAGCACTCTGGACGCTGAAGGACGACGATGGTAAAATTTGGAACTGGGACCAAGAGCTTCCGATGCCAATAAGAGAACGTTGGCATACTTACCGATCTCAGCTACCACTTCTCAACAACCTTCGTATCGAGCGGTACATACTTTCATCAAATCCGTCAAGCGTGCAGTACCACTTCTTCTCGGACGCTTCTGAGCAAGCATACGGCGCGTGCTGTTACATTCGATCGGCAGACTCTTCTGGAGCAGTTAAGGTAGCTCTTCTAACAGCGAGATCAAAGGTAGCACCCTTGAAACAGCAGAGTATTCCTCGCCTTGAACTATGTGGAGCACTTCTCGCTGCACAACTCCACCAAAAGGTCTCGGCTTCTCTTGAACTTCCGGGAGAATCTTTCTTCTGGGTCGACTCTACGACAGTCATCAGCTGGTTGAAAGCTACGCCGTCAACGTGGACTACCTTCGTAGCAAATCGGGTCTCTAAAATCCAGTTGGCAACTCAGAACTGTTCCTGGAACCACGTCTCTGGGCAAGAAAATCCTGCAGACCTTCTGTCCCGAGGAATTCTGGCAGAAAACCTGATCGAAAATCAACTCTGGTGGCGAGGACCACCGTGGCTACAGCTAAAACAACCTTCTTGGCCAATTGGACAATCCAACAACGAACCAAACAGTGATGCTCTCGAGGCAGCAAGAAATCGACCAACAACTGTCTGTCAGGCATCAGCCGAACCATCGTTCATCGATCTATACGTGGACAAGTTCTCTGACTACAATCGAATGCTCAGAGTAACCGCTTACTGCCGCCGGTTTATCCAGCATTGTCGTCGAACTCCAATTGCAAATCTCACAACCTACGTCACGACGGAGGAAAAGAACGCAGCCGAAGCAATCCTCATCCGGCTGATTCAACAGAAATTCTTCGCAGAAGAGTGGAAGCAGCTCGAGCAATCAAAACCTATTTCGCTCAAATCCCGCTTACGTTGGTTCCATCCGTTTCTGTCTGTGGATCATCTAATTCGCATTGGAGGTCGACTAAATCAAGCGCCACAACCGTACGATAGTAAACATCAGATTATTCTCCCCGCTTCTCATGCTTTCTCTACGCTTTTGGTTCGTTCGCACCACGAAAGGCACTTGCATGCGGCTCCCCAGCTACTGGTCACCATCCTTCGCTTACGGTATTGGATCACAGGGGCCAGAAGCCTAGCCAGATCCATCATGCACAATTGCATCACCTGCGTCAGAGCTCGGCCTAAACTTCTGGAGCAATTTATGGCCGAGCTACCAGCTGCACGAATTACCGCAACCCGACCGTTTTCCGTAACCGGCGTTGATTACTGGGGACCAATCTCACTACAGCCAACACATCGTCGAGCAGCACCACGTAAGGCCTACGTAGCAGTTTTTGTGTGCTTTTCCACCCGTGCTGTGCATCTTGAACTCGTCGTTGACTTGAGCACCGCAAAGTTTCTTCAAGCGCTAAGGCGTTTTGTCTCTCGCCGAGGTCTTTGTAGCGATATCTATAGCGACAACGGTCGCAATTTCGTTGGAGCCGCCAACGAACTGCGGAAACTTGTCTGCAGCAAGGAACACCAACAAGAAGTAGCACGAGAATGTGCCGATAATGGAATTCGTTGGCACTTCAATCCGCCAAAAGCATCACATTTTGGTGGTCTGTGGGAAGCTGCTATTCGATCCGCCCAAAAGCATTTCACCCGTGTACTTGGTACTCACTCCCTCGCCCAAGACGATATGGAAACGCTCCTGGTGCAAATTGAATGTTGCCTCAACTCTCGCCCCATCGTTCCACTCAGCGACGATTCTTCCGACTTCGAGCCACTTACGCCTGGTCACTTCTTAATTGGATCTGCATTGAAGGCTGTTCCGGATTCAGATGTAACCGAAATTCCAGTAAATCGCTTGCGACAGTGGCAACAAACGCAGAAATTGTTCCAGCTAATTTGGAAAAGGTGGAAAACAGAGTACCTTTCAACGCTGCAACTTCGAGCGAAATGGTGCAATCATCCAATTAGCATCCAGCAAAATCAACTGGTACTACTGAAGGACGAAAATGCACCTCCAATGTCCTGGCAGACTGCCAGAATCATCGATATCCATCCCGGACTTGATGGTGTCACTCGGGTAGTCACTGTAAAAACACCGACCGGTCGCTACACTCGTCCGGTTTCGAAGATTTGTCTGCTGCCGATTCCACCCACGCAAAACAACACCATCGAAAGCCCCGACGATTCACTCAACGGCAAAACTCCAAAAGATTCCAACGAAGCTCATCCGTCTGCAAATGGTTCCACTTCGGATCACCTAAAATGAAAATATACAAGGCCCTTTTGATTAAGGGACAAGGTAAGAACCTGTCCAAATTCTATAAATAGTTTGAAACCCTCTACAGGGTCTCTTTTTTGAATGTTTATTTTCCATGCTGAATCTGCTGATAATCTTCGCGACGACGAATGACGAAACGGATCAGGCGAACATCGATTTATCTGTCAGAAATGAGATTTCTGAAGGGGCCAGCATGTTCGTACATCGACGAAAAGTGTATCGGCGCGCCATCTAGGAGTCAACCCTCATGGACCGACAGCATAAACCATTCTCGTTCGTCGATCATGGCGCCCGGCTAAAAAGAGAATTGTCGGTCTCACTCTATCCGGTCTTCTGCAAAATGGAGGAATCCCCTATAAAAGGCCGACTTGTCAACGTGCTCGTTCTCTTTTTCGTGCGACAACTCGACACCCATCGACAGCGAACCAGAATCACAACAAACAAAGTGAAATAGAAAGATCAGTGTAGTTTTTTGAATTATATTTTAGAAGTTAGAAATAAAAGTAGTTACCTAGTTACGTTAGTAATTAAATTACAGAAATCTATAGCTATTCACTTGTGCTCTATATCGGTGTGGGTATTAGAAACTATAGGAAAGTGAAAATAAAAAGAAATCGATTCATAAAGACTGGAGTGTTCCCGTTGTGCTCTGTGGTGCCCTGAAAGAAAGAAAATTTGGCACAGAACTACTGTTCTCCGCTGATCCATCGAACAGACCCAAAATGAATTTTTGGTGATCATTTTTGTCTGTTGCATTTTTTCGAGTAAAGTCTGAACTAATTTTTAACAAGCAAATAAGGGTGGCGCCTAAAAATCAGTTTTTAATAAAGAGTTTATTTTTCCACGTCCTTAAAAGTTTGTTTCCCGATTGTGTAAGTCATAGAAACCATAATTGATGAGATACTTAATTCACCCAAGCCGAGTCTCATAGCCGTACCAGAAAAAAAGCTTGAACAGTCTTTTTGGTTATATAGTGGTGCTCATGCTACTGAACGTTGTGCACACAAACGGTATTTAAAAGGATGCAAAAGTTAATTCTATAAACCTAGAATGCCGTAACTTGATCATGTTATGTATATATGTATAGAGTTGGGGCTCTAGTTTTATCCAAATGTTGTAATTATCTTTTGTTCCTACTACAGTATATGGAAATCTTCGTGAGCCATAATAGGAAAGAACATCTCCCCTACTAAAATCGCATCCATTCTGATATCTCGAAATCCACATGCCGGTCGGTTACGTAACCAAATAGAAATTGATGCGAAGAAGCCAAAAAAATAGCCCAGAAAGATAGCTAATCTTGAATCCTGCTTTACTCTGGCAACGAAAAGTTTACTCAATTTGTGGGCCGATGGACATTAGACTGATGCAAAATTTGAAATTTTCGCTCCGACAGTTTTAACTCATTTGATAAGAAACTGACTTGGCACAAACCATTTGAAGTTTATATGGAAATAACTATGGGAAAACAATACTTTTTGTTCATTGTCTTCTAGTCTTTTTGCAATATGTTAACAAATTCTATTGCTTCTTATGGGAATTTTAATCAGCTGCAACTTTATACAAAATCTTTTTTCAGCCAAACGTCAAATTAAATAATTTTTAATTGTTTAAGAGATTGATAATATTATGGCAAGATTAAGCAACTGTATTGTGGGCAACACTGTATTCTGCAGTGTTACATAGTAGCCATGATTGTTGTCTTCTATTCTACGTGCCATAAACACCAATGTTGCCTTCTGAACAGTTGATTGAGCATAATCATAAGACATCAGTGACTTGAATCATTTATAACTTTTGTTCCTTACATTTGATCAAAAACTGGTCTTCAACAAAGTTGTAACTGAGAATTTTCAACAAATTCAGTTATCATTTCCTAAAGTAGAGTAAACTGGTGAATTTTGAGATAGATATGAACCGAAATTATGGTTTCTCCATAGTAATTCCCATATAAACTTTAAATGGTTTGTGCCAAGTCAGTTTCTCACAAATGAGTTCAAATTTTTGGAGGCTAATCAGGGCCCAATTTGGAACCGTTTGAGCGAAAATTTCAAATTTTGCATCAGTCTAATGGACATCATGATGTGAATTCTAGCTACCCATTTGCTTCAAAAGGTGTGGAAACTTCCATCAGCTACCACTATTCGTGTCGTTATTTGGAGGATAATATTTTAAATGCTGAATACAACGCTAGACAAAAGCTTTCTAGCTTGTTGTACACAAATTCTTATTGACGTGAAACATGTTCGTTCGTCCTGAAACATGTTTGTTCGTCCTCAAAATTGATGCATTAGAACAGCATAATGCTGACGTGAAGCTCGCAAAATGTATCGACTGAATATAATAATGAATATTGAAACATCATTCTTCCAGAATCAATCAATGTCAAGCGATGAACGTTACACTAGCAGTTGCCGTTGACTTCAGCACAGAGTTACGTGCATGCGAATCGCTGCCTCACTCTATTTATTCATGGCTTTGCTAACTCTTTTTATAAACCATTAACTGTGATTGATCTCAGTAGTAGTAACTTTCTAATTGAAACTTCACCTCTGGAGGAATTCATCAAGCTACGAAGACGCATTCACTATTGCAGATAAACTATTTCCGTTCGAATAAACCGATTAATAATGTTGGCTCTGTGGAGTAAACTTCATCGCAAGCTTGCGCTATTCGAAGAAGGTAATTTAACTTTCGTCGTCGTAGAACGGATGGCAACAGATGCAAAATAATCTTAAATTTATGCTACAAATTACTGTGCGGCTTGAAGAAATTCTTTAATCAGGTTTATAATTATGTATCTATAACCATTTTGTTGTTTTCGATGTAGGATTGCATCTTTGCGGAATAAACTGGGGTGCCAAACAAGAAAAAAAAAACAACTGAAAGCATAATAGCTTCGGTCCTCACCAATTCCTACTCGACACCTTACAGCTGTGTGTGCTGGCGTGGTAACCACGGTGATAGAGAAAATGCTTCACCAACCTAAGAGAAAATGTTAAGGTGGCTTAAGGTGAAAGTGGATCGGTGCAGAATGACTTACTTCATCGATTTTTTACAAAATAACGCAACGCTCAATCGAAAAAACTCTTCCGTGCAAAATTAATGAACTAAAATTGCCATCTCTAGCAATTTTTACAAGATGGATTTATTGTTTAAATTTTCTGAAAACCATTTTCTAAGTTCAATTTTAGGCTCATGAGTTGATGGGTCAATAGGTAGGGTCCAGGTGTGAGAGCTGCCTCCCTTACGTCGAAAGCATTGGTGCTCAGCACGGAAAACAAGATCGACGGAAAACAAATTAAGAAAAAAAATGTGATCCTCGATTTTCACAAGTATTTCATGATATTCTGTGAAAATTTAAGCCTTTCTGATAAAGGTATTGTAGCCGACACTGGCCGATCTATGGTAAGTCTGCGGCTTAAGCGCCACTCCAGTTAAGGCAGGCCTTCTTCTTCTTCTTCTTCTTCTTCTTCTTCTTCTGCTACTCTGGACTAGACTGACTGAATTCGATTTTAAAGTCTGTGTTAGGGAATGCGCTGTTTTCAGACATCATTTTGATGACCATTAACGCCTGAAAACAGGCAAAAACTCACAAACAGGTTGCTTTTCCATGGTGTACAGTGTGATAATTCAATAATCAATAAATCTCTTGTAAACAATTACTTCACTCATTCATTTCACTAAATAAAGGCTCGCCCACGCAATTCAACGTCATTGGAAAAAAACAAATCGTGCCGAAAGCCGAGGAAAAACTAATTGCACCAATAAATTCAGGCCTATAATTCCACACCTTCTATTAACAGGTTGCGCCTTGATAGCTAGCTGCTTGCGTGAACTGATGACCTTGACCAATGTCCAAATAATACTCTTTAACATATTTTTGGTGGCCCTGAAAAGGACCGTTTTGTAGTCATGGTTGAGATTGATTGAAATTCTGAGCTGGGTGTACCTGTCGCTGGGTGAGGCTGTCGAGCTGTATGTCGTTTGGAGCGAGGGTGACACGCTTGGCATAGATGACCGACCCGCAGCGACCCCCGAAGAGCTACTGATTCCGATCCATAATATAGCGGTGCAGCTTCTTCCTCCTTTGATGGTTGCTTATGTGGGCTCTGCAGCTCGCTGCTTGCAGGCAGCCTTTCGTTGTTACTGGAGAACAATTTTCAACGCCACACGCCGAAAGCACTGCTACTGCTGCTACTAATTTCGACGACCGTGATGAGTGATGAGTGTGTAAAATATTACGCAATTCCATCCACCCTATTCGCACGCGCCCGAGGATCGGAGGCGAATGCCACTTCGACTTGTTTCGTCTACTTACTACTCTCTGACGACTGTGCTGGGGAAGCAGCATATGCATGTAGGTAATTGGTGGATTTGTAAGTTAATTCGACGCTTTTGGACAATGTTGGACATCTACCAGTTTTTCAATAGTTTCTTGTTGATATTCAACATATGTAAGCATTGTTATCAAATCGTATCTACATTGAAATACATAAATAAAAGGGAAGGGACGGTCCAACAGGACACCCGATTGAAGCGATTTGGACGGGGAGAGTGGGAATGCCAACTCCCTGTTGATAACATTTCGTGGATAAAGGGCGGGCTCTTCTCCCCACTCATTGGGGCATCATCCTGTTTGGGGGCTTGTCTTTTTGACCAATGGATCACATCATTCGAGCAGTTTAAAATGACGTTTCCTACCACTCGAACTTTAACGTGGAATAATATTTTGATATATTTTCTTCTAGAACCTCGAGAAAATAGGGTCTTATTTGTAATATGCTTGAAAAATCCGGAATTTATTGTTTCATTTCCGTAAAATCGCTGGTAGAAGGTCGTCCCAAAACTGCTCGACAATATGATCAATTGGAAGATCAAGTTGCTAGAAGGAGATTCTCTTGTTCCGTAGATGCGTATAGGCGACTTTGCCTATCGATCTACCCAATCCATTTTTGGCCCTTCATACAGCGACATGTTGAGGACAATCAGAGGTTATTAAGCTTGATCAAGACAAACAGAGAAGAGAGCCCACTGCTGTCGGACTTAGTTTCCGTGCTACAATGGGTGGTAAACCACTATCATGCATCATATTACTATGCACAGCCAAGAGCAGAACATGACAACCGTTTAGTCTTTAGTCACATTTATTTTGCGTCCGTGGGAACATTCTGTCTCTATAAAAACTGCAAAGCTCTTGTGATACATTTTCTTTTACTTCACCTTTTGAGACACGTTAGGTAGGGTAGATGTACCAGTTATGGCTATATTTTCGTAATATGGTGCGTTCCAACTATGGTATTCCGGATTTCCAGAGGCCATAATTGAAAAACTCCATTTGAAGGTATAGCCATAACTGGTATACTTACCCTATGAAGATGGTACAGAAGAACGTAAGTATGTGAGAATATTTTCACTCGCATATTTGCTGTCATCCACCTCTGAAGCTTTTAACTTGCTAAGCGTGCTTCTGGAAATGGAGCCAACAAGATTTATGTGACACGTTCAGAGGTCGTTCATTTCAGGGGGATGTGTAAGAATCCAAGTCGATGATCCGTTGAGCGAGTCTGTCGCTATGCATTATTTGCAACTTTAATTGGTTTTGGATGATGATTTTGACATCATTAAAATTGTTCACTAAATAAAAAAAAAAACAATAATGAACTAATTTAGTGAAAAATTGATCAAGGTTTTTTATTTGGTGTTTATTCATGTCTGTTCAAGAAAATCTGATGAAAACCGTGTGAAAATGCAAAGTTCGCACCTTCTTGCTTTGAATACACCACCTCAAAGAATTTGAGTGACATGCCGTCGGATATAACAAACAGTAAGCGCTTTTCGTTTTTAATGTACCTAGGTATATAGGTACATTGAGGTTGACGGTGTTGATAGGAATTTGTACTAGCAGCTTTGCATAGAAAAGTGTAAATCCTGCATGACAAAGAGGTTCCATACATGGTACGATGGAAGAGTGCTCATTTCACGCTAAATATACAGGTAACAGCAAAAAGGAATAGGGCACATTTAAATGGTAAGACACTTTTACCGCTTTTATAAGCTCATGTAGGGTAATTTGCCAATTGTTTCACACTTCACATTGTTTACTGTACAGCATTTATCCATGGTGGCATGTAATCATTGATCAATTACTGAATGATCGAACATGTTTTCATGATGTTCAGTACGGTTAACTACCCCATTTCCGGCCTATTAGGCACAACCCGGACTTAATCTTTCTTAATCTAGCGCAGTTTAGCACCAAAGGGAATGTTATTATTACTGATGGCTTCCAAATTTATTTACCTTTCCGTATATACCGTAATATTTGAAAAGAGAAACCAATCGTTGAGATATTGTCAAAAGTCTAATACTGCTTCTTGACGGCAAACTCGGCCTACGGATTCTAAACTCGGCCTAACGCATTGAAACGCCAATGAATTCACTTCGGCCTATCGGATGAAGATTAAAATTGATTCGGTCAGATCGCTTCTTTTGTTTTTGGGAATAACGGGTGCAAACCTTCATATCATGCGTTCTCATTGACTTCGTTCCGTAGCTTATTAACTAAAGTATCGTACCAAACGCATAATTGACTTGTTAGCTCTGAAATCATGGATTTATTTGAAGTTTTCTGCTCGATAGGCCCAAAATGGGCGATTAGGCCGAAGTAGTTCTCTACCTACCATAAATCAGGGTGAAAATGCTCATTGAGATGAAGCGTTCATTCTTCGGGTTATTATTATTTCGAGCGATTTCTTAATTTTTCAGCTAATAATAAAATAAGCTATTACTAGCTTAAAATTCAATTAGCTGAAATAATCCTTACAGGAGAATATTCATTATTTTTATATCCAAAGATACATTAATGTTCAATAATTGGATCGTATTTAGAAATGCTCGATCCTGGATTGTCTATGGAGATAACGCCTAAAGGTATGCAACGTTGCAAAGTACAACCAACAATCAATACGAAACTAACGATTTTAAATTGGCTCACCACTTTAGTAGCCTATTGGTCCCAAGCAAACGATTAACGTACCCTATTCTAGTTGAAATTCTATTACTACACTACACGCTAACTTGAAAGTACTCATTAATGAGTAAAAAAAGACCCATTTTGAAGAAAAGTGGCTTAACTCATTAATGATTAAACAATTTTACCCATTAATGAGTATCTGTTACCCATTAATGATTAACAATTACTCATTAATGGGTAACAGATACTCATTAATGGGTAAAAAATTTACTCATTTAATGAGTTAAGCCACTTTTCTTCAAAATGGGTCTTTTTCAACCATTAATGGGTACTTTCAAGTTAGCGTGTATGTTTGTTTTGATTCGCTATGAAAGTTTGACAGATAACATCAGGGGTGTGTGGATTCATGCAGAACATGCAGGGGTGAGTGAAATAGCTTGGGACTGCTTGGGACCGTTGTTCTGGTACTGAGTGAGCCAAAAATAATAATGATTTTCTTCGGGACCCAGTAGTCTTAGAGTTACCTCTATGGTACAACGTTGCTGCGTATATTTTCCTAACAATTTATTAAATTAAATTAATAAAATAACTGAAATCGTGAGTACAACATGCCTGAAAGTTACGTTCAATCATCTATCAGAACGAGTGAAGGAGTCTTCTTGCTGAAAAAATTCATTTTACGATGTATTTTGCCATATTTTATGGGAGGGGAATAATTAGATACCGGGCGAACCAGCTTTTAGACTGAAAACCTTGTAAACCACACAGAAACAGAATCCACTCAGAAGTACACATGAAATTTACACGCAAATGAATAGTATGCGTGGTCACGCATGGTTTTTATATGTACATATTTTAAGTATGTGGCCGGGGAGGGGGGGGGGGTTAGGAAAGGTTGTTGATGAGTGGGGGAGGGGTTAGGAGAGGTTGTTGAGGGAGGGGAGAGATTGTTGTGAAGGGGGGAGGGGGAGAGATTGTTGTGAAGGGGGAGGGGGAGAGGTTGTTGTGAAAGGGGGAGGGTGTTTATATACATTGCACAGTGATCCACCTTTAGCCGCTGACCTAGTCCTGCTTGATGCATGACCTAGTGCCACGCCGTCCGAAGCGGTAATGAGCAGTGGCATGAGAGCAGCGCTGATTTATATCTTTTCAGGTTCAAGCAGAATGATGTGCAACCAAGTGGTATTCGTTTATGATGACTGGGTTTGGGAAAAAGGCTTATTTCATGAAATCAGTGATAAAATTATCATTTGTACATTTTCAAAAGTTTAATTACAGAAAAATTGGAAAAATATTTATTTCAACAGGTTCGTAATGTAATATCCTATCGATTGGCGTATTTGGATTTTAATTTCATCTATAAATGACAAAGTTACAAGCGTTCAAAACCTAACACTCCTTCACCACACATATTTTTTGACTTGCACCCCAGTATAGTCGACAAAGACGTAGTTCTACGTCAAAAAACCCAGTAGGCCTGGGTTCAATCCCAGTCGGCGCCGCCTGGATGTTCTGAGGCATAACATTTCTGATCACGCCTTCCTTCGGAAGAGAAGTAAAGCCTTTGTTCCCCGGTCCATGAGTTGATGGGTCGAAAGGTAGGATTCAGGTGTTGGAGCTTCCTCTCTGGCGTCAGTAGCATTGGTGCTCAGCACGGAAAACAAGATCGACGGAAAACAAATACCTAAAGGAAAAAATAAATACAAAGTGTGCAATAATCGAATTTTAATGCAAATGGTGCGTACTCTGAGACACATTTATAATCTTTATTTCAAGGAAGATTTTAACGAATTAAATTGTAAATGAGCTCCAGAAATGTTTCATGAATCGCAATCAAAGGTTTCTTGAGGAATTCCCACGTCAAAATTGTTTTCAACCTCGTAAATTGTAACAGTAGCTATACATCGATGGACACGCATGGTAGTGTAGTCGCATTGGTGTATTGAGTAAAAACCCAAAACTTGATAACTTCAAAATAATAAAACTCAGAAACAAAAAAAAAAGCTCATCGCTGATTTTGTGATACAATGTGTAAAAAGCCTAAATTTTCAAAAAAAAAAAATATATATATATATCATACTGCGGCCTTATCTACCAACAATGAAAACCATAAAAAAAAACAAATACAATTAATGTTTTTCAATACTAAATCATCATTATATTTAACCTATATTATTAATTACTTTTCATTTCATATTTTGACTTTTGAAATCGCCCAGTGGTTAAAAATTTATGAATTTTTGAAATAAATAATTTTTTGGACCACCCTAACATCAAAATAGTTACCCTAATTTCAAAATAAATTTAAATACGGGTCTAATATACAGGGTGTTTGGTTCCGGGTTTTACATATTTTCAGGGTAGATAGGGCTCCTAAAGTTATGAAAAAATCCCCATGAAACATAGGGTCGGAAATGACTGCTAAGTGAGTTATTCAACATTTTATGTTTTTTTGTTTTGCCAACTTTGGTTAGCTATATTTTTTTAATCTTAATGTGGTTTTCTGATTTCAACATACCAAATGAAAGATTAAAGTCTTAGCTATCAATGCTGTCTGGAAAAGAACTCGATTAAAGTTAATCATCATACATTAAAATTGAAAAGTATGATGAAAGTACCGAAAAAACTGGTGAAATTTCATACATTTTAGTGTTTTTAAGTTGAAAATTTTCATTTCTGTTTATTTTGTTGTTCTACAAAACATTCTCCATGCAGTTCCCTAGATTTGTGTCTTTGGTAGTAACCTTGTAGGCTTTATGGTTTCTTCGTAATTATTGATTTAAAACAGCCATAAAAACTTGTGACGTTTTCTTAAAATGCGCTATAGTCACCCTATTCATTCGTACGTTCGGCTGTTGCAGTGGACTACGCACATGGAAATTTGGTAGAATGTTATTGTAGATGTTAAGCTACATTCTTAACTTTTCATTACCGCACATCTCCTGCGCCAAAAGAAAAAATAACTGCGGAGATGTTTCGCGGTATCGAATATTGCTCAGTCTCAGCAGAAAGCACAACGAGAGACACCGAATTGGCGAATTCTGAGAGCGGAAGGGAGAGAAGTAGGTAGTGGTAATAAGTCGATGTCCTTTTTATTTCATAGCACTCGCAGCTCAGCTGCTGTGCTGTTTCGATGGAGGAGTGTGGAGCTCCGCTGCTTCTGTATACACACTTAGCTTTTTTACAGGAGTTAGTATTTTTACTGGATTTTTAGATTAGTGACTCGGTTAAAATTCAAATGAATCGAATTTTTTTTATTTTTCATAATTACACGGGGTTAACAGAAGTTAGTCTGTAAAATTTGGAAACACATTTCTCAACTTTGAATTTTTTACAGATTTTTAAAATTTTACCGAAGAGTTCTGCAATTCAAAAACTCGGTAAAAATTACTTACTCGATAAGTGTGTACTGATGTATGGTTGGTGAAGAGGCTAGCATGTGGAGGGTATTCTCGGGCTAGTGAATGCCACCCATCCCCACTTATAATTCAGTAATACACTATTTATTCATTTCTGTTTGATATGTTTACAAAGTTTGACAAACAGAAATGAGCATTGCAGTGTAGTTACCAATATTCCAAGTCATAGACTTCAGATAACTGTTCAAAGTCCCAGATTTTTTATAACGGAATCATGAACAAAAAACCAAAGACCACTATGACAAACGTGATCGTGAACTTCGAGTTTTCTAGGGAGTTGATCTCGGGCACTATTGTGATTTGAGGCAATAAATTCTCATCACAGTTTTGTTATTGTATGTTTTCCAGTAGCAGATAATGGACTCCTGTAAAAAGTAAAAGGGTCTGTGCCTAGGAGCACGAACTGAAGCTTGACGTAGGACCGTTAGTGGACGGAATAAATGTGAAGAGCATTAAGTTCTTTTAATTGATCAAATCAGGCATAACATTTGATAACGGCACGAAAGCATTTGTAAACAAACATTCTAAGGCCCTTTACACGCGAACTAAAGTACGCCCACGCAAACCAATACCACTTACGGAAAGGTGATAGTTGCCCCTATGCGATGATGTTGTTGGTTTGCGTGGGCGTACTTTGGTTCGCGTGTAAAGGGCCTTAAAAGGTTTGTTTACAAATGCTTTTGTGCCGTTATCAAATGTTATGCCTGAAATATCTATTATCTCAACTCTTTCCGTTTTTGAATTGTAGGCGATCCAAATTTGTAGTGATCTTTTTCAAAAAGAAAGTTGATTACGAGAATCAATCAAAATCACTTGCACCCCTGCTTCCAAGTTTGTGTGATCGTTGGGGGCTTGTGGTTCTGAATATGAACAAACAAGCATAGATAAATTCTATTCCAACTCTTTACTGATGTAAGCTTGATGGCCCTGAAAAGGGCCGTTTTATTGAAGAGGACATCCATGGCCACTTACGCTTGGCATGTTTAGTGTAGGTGACGAACACCTTCAGCACACCTCGTAGATCAGACCGGAGATACGTCAGACACTGCCACGGCGAGCCAGACGACGGATGGTGGTTATCTCGAAGAATTTGCGATGACGATTGGCACCTCCTTTGCCACGACCAGCCACGACCTACTGCTGCTTTTGCTGACCACACCGTCCGAAGCGAAAATGAGCTGATACCAGCCATTTTTGCCATTTAAATGATCTTTATTTCTTGTGATTGTGTGGTTTACATGTATGAATTTGTTAAGTGACACAGATGCGTCTTTTCAACTTTGGTACATTTGAGATTTTAATTATTATTTACAGTTCCTAGTCCTATCAGGCCTATTTTAAAGTATGACCACCTTGGTGGGATTGGTTTGATTTGAATTGGAAAAGGGAGACTACTTATAACTACTATTTACAACTACAACTAACCTACAACTACTATGTACACCTAACCTACTATATACAAATTGCTTATCAAAGCATGTTCTGATAAATTACATTTTTGTGTAAATTTAGTCTTAATTTCGTTAATTTTGGAATCTATTTTGGCAATGCCTGCCTCTTCGTGTAAATTTGTTATTCTAGTGTCAAAAGGACGATCAAGAACCATCCTCAGCACTCTATTCTGAGCGACCTGAATTTTGTTCCTGTGAGTCTGTGCACATGATTCCCACACCGGAGCTGCGTAGAGGATCGCAGGTGCTATGATTTGTTTGTAGACGGCCAGTTTGTTCACCCTTGAGAGGCGGGATCTGCGGCAAATCAGCGGATACAGACTCCTAACCAAGGCGGAACACTTGACTACGGTTTTCTCCACATGCGAGCGGAATAGGAGCTTTTCGTCAAACAACATCCCGAGATAGGTTACTTCGGCGGACCACTCAACCCTTGTGCCATCCATGATTACAGTACAAGAGGGAGCCGGTTTTAGTTTGGGTGATTGCCGATGGAGGAACATGATTGTTTGTGTTTTGGAAGCATTGATTTTGATTTTCCACGTGGTGGCATAATCAGCAAAGGCGTTAAGGCATCGTTGAAGTTTGTTCGTTATTTCGCGAGGCATCCTTCCTTTGACGGCTATTGCGGTATCATCTGCGAACAGGAAAAACACGCAACCGTCTCCAAGGGGAGGAATGTCGGAAGTGTAAATGCTGTAGAGCAAGGGGCCCAGCAGACTGCCTTGCGGGACTCCTGCAGGGATGGAAAACGTGTCTGAAAGACAACCATTCAACGATACCTTAAACGACCTTTGCTGGAGGTAGCTACGGGTGATTTTAACCAGATGTAATGGAAAGTTGAAGTTACAGAGCTTGTATACAAGCCCATTGTGCCAGACATTATCAAACGCTTTCTCAACGTCTAACAAGGCCATGGCTGTGGACTTGGATACAGCTTTGTTACTTCGGATGTTATTCATCACCCGCACTAGCTGGTGATTGGTGGAGTGCCCCTTTCTGAACCCAAACTGTTCCGGAAGGAGAATGTTATTTTCCTCGACAAACTTGAGCAAACGATTGAGAATGAGTTTCTCGAACAATTTGCTCAGCGCTGAAAGGAGGCTGATTGGTCTGTAGCTTGAAGCTAGCGTTGGGTCCTTCCCGGGTTTGCGGATAGGTATGATTTTCGCTGTCTTCCAGATACTTGGAAAGTAGTGCAGTTCCAAGCATCTGTTGAAGACAGCAGCCAGCAGAGAGTGAACCTTCATGCTGAGATTTTTCAACACTAGGTTGAATATTCCGTCAAACCCGGGGGCCTTCATGTTTTTGGTGTATTTCAGCGCTGAGCAAATCTGTTCCACTGTGATTCTATCCTCCGGAGGGATGGCACAAGGGGAGGAATCAAGGTTGAGTACGCATTGCTCAACCTGAACTTCGAGCGGACTTTGGATGTTGGAGCCAAGCAAGTGCGATTTGGCAATATGCTCACCAATCGCATTTGCTTTCTCCTGAGGGGTGATTATGAGCCGATCGTCATCATTTTCATCTTTTAGTGGCGGAATGGGTTTAGGGTGCGTCTTTAAGACCTTGGCAACTTTCCAGAATGGTCTGGAGCGGTCGTCCAGATTCTGGACAAGCCGCCCGAAGCTTTCGTTCCGGAGTGAGACCATTCTGGAAGCAATCTCCTTGTTCAGATCGGCCATTTCACGTTTCATCGCTTGATCTCCAGTCCTCTGAAACTGGCGTCTACGAACATTTCTCAGGCGAATTAAGAGTTGGGTGTGGGAATCAATAGCAATAAACTTACCCCTCACAGGAACTCGTCGGACGCACGCCTCGTCAGCCACGGTTATGGCTTGGTGGAGTCCCTCCAACGCTCGGTCGATGTCCTCCACGGTGTCAAGCGGCGGGTTGTCGATGATGTGCCTGTCTACCACGCGTCCAAACTGGGCCCAGTTTACGTGATGATAGTCCTTGCGCAGGCTTGAAGCAGGAGCCACGTTGCAGCCCAGCTCAGACACCACCGGTTGGTGGTCGGAACTGAGTTCGTTCAAGGCTACCGGCTTGGACAAGCCGATATTTGTCAGGAACAGGTCTAGTGTCGATGGGTTGCCCGCCGGTGAGATAAATGTTGGCTCATCCGAAAACCAAACGGAGTACAGCCCATGCTGTGAGTGGTCGAACAGGAGACGACCGTTCTGGTTCTGCTGGTAGTTCCGCCAGGCCTCATGGCGAGCATTCAGATCTCCTCCAACTACGAAGCGGGAACCGGTACGGGTGATGGTGGACAGGTCCTTCTTGAATTTAGCCGCTAGTCCACTGCTGGCGGCACACTGTCGAGGGCAGTAGACGGCGATGAACTGGACGTATCCAGTCGACGACTCCACCTCCACACCAAGGGCCTCGATGATAGTGGTGCGGATATGGGACAGAGTGTGGTATTTTATTCCTTTCTTGACGACGACCGCAACACCACCCCCCCTGGAGCTGGTGCGATCAAGCCGGATAATGTTGTGGTCAGGCAACCAGAAGCTGTCACCGGACTTTAGATGGGTCTCGGTTAGAAGGCCCACGTCGATGCTGTGCTTGCGGAGGAAGTCGGCAAGCTCAATCTCTTTTGCTCTTACAGAGCAAGCATTCCAGGTGACGATACTTAGCGGTTTAGACGCCATACTGGATGATGAACTTACCGAGCACTTGGATCTGTTCGGGCTTATTGCGGCACTTACGAAGAGCACCGGACATGTTGACGAAGATTTCCATCAGTTCATCCGCTGAGAACAGATCGGGGTTGTTGTTTTGCGCTGTTGGTTGTCTCCAGAATCCAGGGGGGGGTGGAGAGCTTTGGCCAGCAGAATCACCGGAAGTTGCTTGAGCGGAATGCACCCGTGAATTCACTTGCCTTTGCTGAGGAGCACGAAGGGGCGGGAAATCCTCCGTCCGAAATGCCGGGACTTTGTCCTTCTTGCGTCCTGGTTGGTTGTTAGTTGCCGCCTGTTTTCGGATGCGTTTGAAGTCCTCGCGTTTGGAGCACTGTCTGTCGGAACCTTGATGAGCACCACCACAGTTGGCGCATTTTAACGCCACGGCTCCATCCGCAGGGCAGTTGGAAGTGGCGTGTTCTTGAGCGCAGTTGCTACAGCGTGGCTTGATGTTGCAGTTGCGAGTGCCGTGTCCAAAGTTTAGACATCGTTGGCACTGGGTCACATCGCGATGGCCTCCACGGTATGGCTCCCATCGTACGATTATGGAGTAGATTGAGCGGATAGCCTGCAGCGCATTCAGCGTCACCGTTCCCTTCTGGAAGTTCACCAGGAAAAGACAATCCGGGTACGTCTTCACGTTTTCGTCTCGCCTCGTCATCCGAAAGACAGCGATTGGGGCCAGCTTGTACCGGTCCTTGAGTTCTTCTTCGATCGCCTTGGGATCAACATCCGGTAGACCCCTGATGACTACCTTGAAGGGCTTTTCACCGGGGATGTCGTGCGTGAAGTATTCCGCATTGGAATCCTTCAGGAATTTGACTGCGATTTCGTATTCCGCTTTCGTCCGGAGCATCACCTTAGTGCCGATCCTGCTGATCTTGTACTCAGCTGCGATGCCCAGCGATGCGAAATCGCCAATGAGCGTCTTGAGTGGCACTACCTTCACCACCAGTGGAGGAAGCTTGATTTTCGCCGCACTCGGACCGGCAGAATTCTCGGTTTCGACGGCGTCGCCGAAATCACCGATGTCGCTGGCGTTCGTCGCGGTAACATCGTCACGTCCGCTCGTACCATCGGACTGACCTTGGTTCTTCTTCCTCTTTTTCGTCCGCTTCACAGGGACTGGGTTGGTATTTCCAACATCGGTGGGCAGAGTAGCGTACCTATTTGAGGTAGGTACCGAGCTACCCTCACCACTGTTCTTCTTCTCCGCTTGTTCACGAAGTCGGCTCCGAGAGCGCTGTCTTCCCATCACGCGATGCGACCGACACTACTGACGACGCGACGTGCAGTATATCTGCAAACGTTTGTAACAAACTATAGATTTATCGAACAACTCGACAAAGCGAGCAAAGACCGAACTATACTGCTTGACGATCAAGCAGAGAATTCTGATGAGCTGATACCAGACAGCAGCGCTGCTTTATATCTTTTTAGGTTAAAGCAGAATGATGTGCAACCAAGTGGTATAAAAGCTACAAAGACTCCTCCCATTATGAGTAGTTTGCTATCAAGTAGCGACACTGGCTATTTTCTTTTTGCGTACACGGCGAATGAGAACGCCCCAAATTTGAGTTTAGTTCACTCATAATCGCCAAAAGTGTAGGAACTCAGCGATGAGTAAATTTGTCTCATGATTTTCTGTGGAAAACCTAAAAAATCTGCCAGAAAATGACGAAATTGACGAAAATTTTATTCAGTCTCGGAGTAGTACCAATAGACTGAGTAAATCCAATCTTTACTTTTCTCAAATTCGGTAATTTTTCCCTGGAAAATCCTGGAAAAAAACCTGGGAAAACATTAGGAATATTTACCCATCGCTGAGTTCCTGAACTTATTTCTGAGATAACTAAACTCAAATTTGGGTCGTTCTCATTCGCCGTGATAGATATCGGCGCCGGTGGTTAGCGTGATTACCTCTCACCCCAGCAGGCCTGGGTCCAATCTCAGTCGGCGCCATCGGCATGTTCTAAGGCATAACATCTCTGGAAGCTGCCTCCCTGGCGTCGGTAGCATTGGAGCTCAGTACAAATCTCGCGTCACTTTTCAATAGGTCCTATCTACATTGATCGATTCTCTTCATCGACACTCTCTTTCGTAAATAACTCGGCTTCACAAATCTGGATCAACAATAGAAAAGAGCCCATCAGCATTTGTAAACAAACCGTTCCAAAGCCCTTTACTCACAAAGCGAAGGCCACCCACACAAACCAACACCATCATCGGATAGGGGAAACTTCTACCTACAAGATGTTGGTGTTGGTTTGTGTGAGCGGCCTTCGATTTGTGAGGCTTTGGAACGGTTTGTTTACAAATGCAGATGGGCCCTATTCTATTGTTGATCCAGAAATGTTTCCTGCCGTCTCGTCGAATTAGGTGCTAGATTGTTGCTTCTTTCAAAGTTGATCAAGGTTGATCAAATAATTTGTATCCCTGCTTCCAGTTTGATTACATGAGCATTTTGTGTGGTCGGTGGTTCTGAATATGGACAAAAAGATGAATTCTATTCCTACTCTTTACTGTAATAAGCTTGGTGGCCCTGAAAAGAGCCGTTTTGTTTCCAATGTTGGTGATGATTTAACCTCTGAAACCAAACAGAGTGCGTCTCTGTAACTTCAAAAACGTAGATGACATCCATGGCCGCTTACGCTTGGCGTGTTTAGTGGAGGTGACAGCATCACGGATCTCATTTTTCAGGAACACCTTCAGCACACCTCGTAAATCAAACCGGATATACGTCAGACACCGCCACGGCGAGCCAGACGACGGATGGTGGTTATCTCGAAGAATTTGCGTTTGGTTCTGAACATGGCGATGAGTGTGTAAAATATTACGCAATTCCATCCTCCCTATTCGCACGCGCCCGAGGATCGGAGGCGAATGCCACTTCGACTTGTTTCGTCTACTTACTACTCTCTGACGACTGTGCTGGGGAAGCAGCATATGCATGTAGGTAATTGGTGGATTTGTTAGTTAATTCGACGCTTTTGGACAATGCTGAACATTTACCAGTTATTCAATAGTTTCTTGTTGAAAATCAACATTCGGAAGCATTGTTATCAATGCGTAGCCATATTTCTGATCGATTGGTGATAAAATTATTGAAATTGGACCAGGGGAAGCTGAGTTATTAACATTCAAAATCTTTCTTAATTTGTTACATGTTCCATTTTCGGTTTTCACAAAGTGTACCCCCATATAGAAATCAAAGACGTAGTCCTACGTCGAAAGCGAAGTGGAACCAGAGCCAGAGGTTCTGAATCGTTTCACCTTAAAACAATTTCTATGTAAAGATCCCTTCAGACCGATCACGTTTGTCATAGTGGTCTTTGGTTTTTTGTTCATGATTCCGTTATAAAAAATCTGGGACTTTGCACAGTTATCTGAAGTCTATGACTTGGAATATTGGTAACTACACTGCAATGCTCATTTCTGTTTGTCAAACTTTGTAAACATATCAAACAGAAATGAATAAATAGTGTATTACTGAATTATAAGTGGGGATGGGTGGCATTCACTAGCCCGAGAATACCCTCCACATGCTAGCCTCTTCACCAACCATACATCAGTACACACTTATCGAGTAAGTAATTTTTACCGAGTTTTTGAATTGCGGAACTCTTCGGTAAAATTTTAAAAATCTGTGAAAAATTCAAAGTTGAGAAATGTGTTACCAAATTTTACAGACTAACATCTGTTAACCCCGTGTAATGATGAAAAATAAAAAATTTCGATTCATTTGAATTTTAACCGAGTCACTAATCTAAAAATCCAGTAAAAATACTAACTCCTGTAAAAAATCTAAGTGTGTATACAGAAGCAGCGGAGCTCCACACTCCTCCATCGAAACAGCACCGCAGCTGAGCTGCGAGTGCTATGAAATAAAAAGGACATCGACTTATTACCACTACCTACTTCTCTCCCTTCCGCTCTCAGAATTCGCCAATTCGGTGTCTCTCTGTGACTGAGCAATATTCGATACCGCGAAACATCTCCGCAGTTATTTTTTCTTTTGGCGCAGGAGATGTGCGGTAATGAAAAGTTAAGAATGTAGCTTAACATCTACAATAACATTCTACCAAATTTCCATGTGCGTAGTCCACTGCAACAGCCGAACGTACGAATGAATAGGGTGACTATAGCGCATTTTAAGAAAACGTCACAAGTTTTTATGGCTGTTTTAAATCAATAATTACGAAGAAACCATAAAGCCTACAAGGTTACTACCAAAGACACAAATCTAGGGAACTGCATGGAGAATGTTTTGTAGAACAACAAAATAAACAGAAATGAAAATTTTCAACTTAAAAACACTAAAATGTATGAAATTTCACCAGTTTTTTCGGTACTTTCAACATACTTTTCAATTTTAATGTATGATGATTAACTTTAATCGAGTTCTTTTCCAGACAGCATTGATAGCTAAGACTTTAATCTTTCATTTGGTATGTTGAAATCAGAAAACCACATTAAGATTAAAAAAATATAGCTAACCAAAGTTGGCAAAACAAAAAAACATAAAATGTTGAATAACTCACTTAGCAGTCATTTCCGACCCTATGTTTCATGGGGATTTTTTCACAACTTTAGGAGCCCTATCTACCCTGAAAATATGTAAAACCCGGAACCAAACACCCTGTATTGTGATAAGGAACAAAATTACCAAATTATACGAAATATTTAAACCACTATCACTAGCGTACATGCAGGCGTATTAAAAAAAAAAAATTCTACAATATATGCTGTTTTTTCGTAAAACACAACTTTTGTTGGAAAGCCGTTGGTCCCCGGTTCATGAGTTGATGGGTCGATAGGTAGGGTCCAGGTGTGGGAGCTGCCTCCCTGGCGTCGGTAGCATTGGTGCTCAGCACGGAAAACAAGATCGACGAAAAACAAATCAAGGAAAAATAATTAAAGGGTTGTGTCCTAGACACGACCGCAGTATGACGTAGAACCTATACATCTATCTCTATCTATATGATGCATGATATATCCGACGTCCCTCCTTTTTTACATATTTTGCAGAAAAAAATTCATCCGAAGTCCCTCCGTTTTTACATATTCTGCACAAAACATACTTTCTAAGCCCCGCAACTGACAGGATTTTCCGCCATTTTATGGGGGCGGGGCAGAACGTTTCTTTTGTGCAGAATTTGGAAAAAAGGGTGAACTTTGGATGTTAATATAATTTAATGTATAGAGGTACCAGATATGTTTTACAGTCAGTTGTGTGTAATTTACCAACTTATTATCATCGAATATGTCTTTCAAGCAATTTTTTCATCATCGTAAATACGCAAAATATCAAAAAGCTTAGCTCAGCTTAGGTAGCACCTTTACAACCAACAGGCCGTGCCCTACTTTCTGCAATTATTTTTATTTAATCATCAAGTAACTATAGGTAAGCACTAAATCTCAATGACATTTTCGAAAATCTCTGATGTATTTTTCATTTTCACTCATCTAGTCACATAGTCAACAAAGCAACTACCCCTGGGTGGAAGTAGAACCATCGCGACGATCAGCAAAACGGTAGCAATCAAGCTTCTAATCCTCGTCTGAGTGCCCATTTCTCGTAGAAAAGCTGAGGTATCCTTCGCTACCACTGTGTCAACCCGTGTCTAGCAGTAGCCAGGCCGAGACTCTTCAAAGTGCCTATTCAACGTTGAGGTATCCTTCACCTTCCAACCCCTCCAGCCGAGACTCTTGCGAGTGCCCAATCATTACACCGAAGAATATGGGATTGTCTGGTCCGATTTGCTGATCTTCGTCATCATTATCTTCCGAAGTTTTTAAGCCTGTACTACCTCCGGCCTTTTTCAGGGCCACCAGGATTTTGTAAAAGAGTTAAATTTCTGAACATGTCCCAACTAAAATTTATATCAAAAATTTCTTTTCAGGACAATCATAGCCATATTAAAGAGTATTAACAGAGAGAACCCCGCTCAAATTCCTACACAAAGCACAAGCCAGGATCAGTTAACATATAACATTTATTATATAATACCACGTAGTCCTACGTTACCATTGCGTACAACCCCATAGGGCTGTCCCTTGTAGTTTTTTTTTTAAATAGATGTTATGTAGATTTCCGTTTGTTATATTGTGACAAGTATACATTTAGGACGCATTTCGAACACTTTTATAAGGTTCCCACTATCTGTAACTCCTGTTCTATGTAACTCATAATATAACATAACATCAATTGCTATTTAGGAGTTACCAAACCTCACGGCCCAAATTGCGCCACCCCTAAAAATGCTAATTTGAGATCGATCACGAGACTGGATTCTTGCTTCATGGTTAGATCAAAATGTACAGAAGGCTTAGAAACGGAGTTGAACCAAAACACAAAGGTTTGAGCTGGACGATGTATCTTTAAGATAATTAAATATGACAATCTAACCAAAATCGAACTGGTTACAGTTACAGATATATATTTCCTCTAGAGTTTACAGTTGCTTCACAGCGATATAAATGTGGAAAAGCTCAGGCGTCTACCTCTTAGTTCGCCTGTTTGTCAACCTATAATATTGATAAGTATTCAATAAACAAGGCATCCTTTTACACTAGCAACCCAGCAATCTGATGCTATCATAATTTTCAGAAATGTCAGGAATGCTCACAAACCCCTGACATTCAGCGAAAAAACTTACTACTTACTCGAGGTATCTTTCAAATAAGCTTCAAAGTTGCATTTTTTTTCATATGTTAAATTCAAGCTCAACGATGAGAAACCGGAAAGGCAATATGTGAACCCCTATGTGCGCGATGAAATTTTTTGCTTTTTTCTATACCGTGTGATTCAAATGGGAGCTGAGTATCTTCGTATCCGGTCGCGCACAAAACGGTTAAGGCTCAATTTACTTTGTAAATTTTCACTACGCACATATAAACCGATATGAGTGTGTTGGTAATAATGAATAATTGTGAAAAAAAAAACCTTTAATTTCCACTGGTTTACTAAACCGAACAATGTTGATGGTCACACAATAATTTTCTAAAAGTACTCACCTCATCGTGTAGCACAAAAACCTTCGATTTTTTGGAGTCATTTCTGCGGAAAACTGTATTTTTAAGACACCACGTCGAAAGTTTCCCCGCGCACAAATTTTCCCTCCCATCAACATACACAATCACATCCGTCATAGCCAAGGATTTCGATGGTAGTTTTATCAACAAAAATATAACTTAGGGAACATTCGGAGCACATGACATCCTCGTAAACTTTCCCAGCTTTCACCTTGTTACTCAAAAACCCGCGGCAACGTTCGTGAAATCGCGAAAATTACGAACTTGAAAACATTAAAACAGAAACGTCACATATTTTTCTCCCGTCACCGTACCAACACCCTCTCCTAGCAGCAATGTACACATTACAGGTCTGACGGTATGATGATACTTGCCTCTTTTATTCCAATGTTTTTAAATGGAATCCATAGTTTGACGTCACATTCACTGCTGCATATGGACAGTGCAAGATAAAGGAAGTAAAAAAAAAACAATCCAATTCCAATCCTGCTTCGTTGGCGTTTGTGTTTTGGATTTTATATTTCGCTTCGTTGCAGTGTTGCTAACATGGTGACTCAGAAATCAAAATAAAAAAGGATTAAAATTCAAATATCGAGGGAACTTAGCGTTCAATTAAAATAGCTTATTTTTTTATAAAATCGAAATTGTCATTACTTTCGGGAGCACTGCCTGCTGGTTTATATGGACAAAAAAAAGGCAAAATTGTGAACATGACTTTCTCATATTGTGTGTACGATTTGTTGCTAATTGAGAAAATTGCCGTTTGTTACCAAAGCTAGGAAGGCAGCTTCGAAGCGCGAAACTCTGAAACGGAAAAGTGCAATTCCGGTGAACGCAACATCAGTGAAAAGTGGTCGCTTTAGTGATTCCGATTCAGAAGCAGATATTGATTTCGAGTTCGAGAATCTTTGGGAAATGATATCGTTACATTCGTATGATAGTGACGGAGATAGTGAAAATGAATACATACCCTTTAATTTCAATGTTAATGAAGAAAATGAAATTAAGTGCATCAAAATTGATCAGAAAAGCAGCATGGCTGAAAACGGGAATGTATGGGATACGTTCAATGCATGTACCAGGAGTGAGCTGCAAAATTTTGCAATACCCCTTGGAGATATTGACAGTATGACCATGTGTGAAAACGTGGATGCAGTTGAAAACACTTGTAAGGCGACCGAGGAAGTTGAAGAAATAATTCCTGTCCATCAGACGAGTATAGATGAACATCGAGGTATGAACAAAATATTAACATTTACTTATTTTTTTTATTTTTTTGTTTACATAATAAATCCATACATCAGATTCCCAAGTCTTGTTTGATTATTATCCATGCGTAGAGGACTGCTGTTCTTCCCTTGAAAGCTTGGTAGGTTAGGTAAAGCAAAAAATTAGGATTTTTCAATTTTACTTTATGATTTGTCTTAGATAAGCGAACACGATGTACCTTTATTGTCAAGTTCTAACGTATCTGGTAATTTTGATCCAATGGAAGGTTCTTCGAAAGCGATACCTTATCCAAAGCTCGGCAGTAACTTTGAGCCTAATATCACCGCTGAAGCAGAATATGAGACACAGGTTGCAAGTACGACATTTACTTTGCCGGAAAAATCATCAACAGGTGTCTATGTGAACATGAAGATAAAGGATGTCCAGTCAAAGGATAAAAAAACTGTAATCGATACTGATCAATACAGCCAGGCTATTAAATCCTCATGGTTTAATGTGGAGGGTCGAAGAATCGTGGATTGGAGCTATGTTTGCCAATGCTTGCTAAGGGCTCAACGGGCGCATTCAAAGTCATGTCCAGGGCTGTTATCCATGTTGGAGGAAAAATATAGGTCAATGATCTCCGTAATGATTTTCGGATGTGATTCATGTGAAGCTTTATTCAAAGTGCGTACTGAAAAACCGTCAGAAAAGCCGCAGCTAAGAAAGAGTATGGTTTGGGCCACGCTTTGTTCACGTGGTACATTTAATTCTACAAAAGAGCTATTAACCCTCTGCAACATCCCCTTCATGCCATTCAAGACGTTCATTTCTGATGAAATGGATATGGATATCATTTTGGAAGAAACACTGGAGAATTCACTTGTCCGAGCCATCCAGGAGGAAAAAGAAGCCACGTACGGCGTTCAAGATCATGATTCCATTTCAGAAAATACATCTGCACCAGTAAAATTGAGTGTGGCTTTAGATGGAAGCTGGGGCGCTCGGAGCTACGGTAAGCGGTTCAATTCAGCTTCAGGTTGTGGTATCATTATCGGGGAAAAATCAAAAAAGATTGTGTATGCTGGATGTAGAAACAAACGTTGTTCAGTTTGCAACCGTGCGACTCGCCTCAAGAAACAAGAAACTCCATCTCATCGCTGCTATAAAAATTATTCAGGATCGTCCGGTGGAATGGAGCCAGATATTATGATTAAAGGTTTTCAAAAGCTGATGAAACATGAAATCTGGCTAACGACTATCACAACGGATGGGGATTCTACTACCGTAGCAAAATTAAAAAATGCTTTAAAGTATGGGCCTTCTATTCAACACCAACTATGCTGCAATCATGTTACAAAGAATTTTGGCAAAAAGCTTCGAGAGGTAAGTTATCATTTTTTAAGCCTCCTACAAGAATAATAAACTTCAAGATTTAAAGTTCACCAAATATATTATATTAACAATATAGTTCACTGTTCACTTTTCCATACATCTCGCAGAGGAAGTGAGCGTTTGATTATAGCCCAGGGGTGCATGAATAGCGATTATTACACATGAAAATTTTTAATTAATTTATTACATTCAAGGAAAAAAGTTTGGCATGTTGATAAATGTGTAGGCACTCGTTGGAACATGATTTCAAGTTTTTAAACAAGTTTGATGTCCCTCCTTCGTAATATTTTTAGAATATTTTCGATATTGTTTTTCAATATTTTAAGAGAAAATTTACTAATAAAAACATTATATTTTTCAATTTGATCATTTTAAAAAGTTGGACAAAACCGTAAGGTGTGGATTTTTCGGTTTGTTTTGGCCAACTTTTTACCGGCATGATATAGAATAAAATTATTTGCTCGTAATTTAAAATTTTTATTCATACTATTTTTCTATAAAACATGCGGGAAAATCTGATTTTTGCTTAGATTTTTGACACCATTTATTGTTATTTTTATATAAATCAAAATGTAAATTTATCACTGGCAAGGATAAGTTCGCGTTAAAGTTATCTAAAAATCGTATTAGAATTTGTAACCATTCTGATACTACATTTTTATTTGTCTGTTAGATTAAATGTCCTAAGGAAGTTGCGGATATTGTATCGAAGAATTTGGAAAGAATAACCTTTGGTATTCGGAGTGCCAACGACCAAGATGTCGAGGGCTTAAGATTGGATATAAGAAATGTACCAGCACACGTGTTCGGCAACCATGACAATTGCCGTAATTATTTTTGCGTCAAGCAAACACTGGCCGATGTTACGTTCAGCAACTTGAAAAATGTGGTGTTCATTCGAAAATTCAAAGAGAAATTGATTATGTAGCTGCTAAAGCAGAATTTTTGAACTATAACAAAACGAGTAACATGTAAGTATAAAATAGTATAACTTGTGTTATACTTTATATTGTATCCAAACGACCTTTCAGGGCTGAAAATGTCTTCAGTAGACTGTGTAAGTTTAATATTGGCAAAAGGTTGAACCTTATGAGCCGTGGATCGTATCAAAGGAGAGTTTGGATAACAGTACTGCAGCACAATGATGGATATCGATGGCATTACGAGGGCTTGGAAAAGTTTGCAACATGCACCCCAGGTACACTTCTTGCCCAGATGGTCGAATATAAGGAGACATTGAAGGAAGCAACACTTAAATCTAAAAGTCGACCAGAATATTCAAGAAAGTCTCTCAAGCAAAATCCAGTAGAGCGAGACTATGGACCACAAGCCATAGCTGCAGCTGAACGAATTAAAGAGTTTGAAGAAATGGCAGTTGATGCCATTGAAAAGTATACTGTAAGAATCATTGCTTGAATGCATTTTCCATTTCATAAATATTCAATTTATTATAGCTAACCCCTGAATCTCGTGCTAAAATAAAGCAAAATCTTGTGATTCCCGATCTCGAAGAATTTGCCAAAGGTCGAATACTATCTAGGTTTGTGGCAGACATTGTATGGTCGACCCCAAAAACCTTGGCACAGAAATGTGAGAATATTTTGCTCACTACAAATACCTGGAACTACATAAAACAAAACAGAGATATCATTGGACCAATTGTTCAGCATCTCAAGGCAGATCATGGGTACGAAATGGGAGGCAGCAGAATTTTTATCGACAAGTGTCATAGTTTTTTATGCTGTATTCCTGATGGTAATTATAAGTTGCTATAATATTGATTTTGTATTAATAGTTTATTTATGTGATATTTCAGCCATTTCAGATTCTAACGAGCAAATATTAATGGTGAAGAAAAAGGCAATTCATGGACTTATACGTTAGCATGCACGTAATGATAAAGGAGGAATCGGATGCAAAATTAAAAACAACGAAATTATCTTGGACAGAAAAACGTATTGCGAGGCGCAAATCGCATTGCATGTTTGCGATCTCGAAAAGGTTGTGTATGTGTTTGTCAATTCGAATGACTTTCACGATTACTGAAAGTTGAAAGACGATTCATATTTCTTAGAGGAAGTAGAGAAAAAAGTTGTTGAATTTTTTGAAAATTATTTGTCACGACAAATTGTTGGAGATGATATCTTTATCAGATGTTAGTCGGTGAAGTTGTATTTTGTTATTCGGCGAAATTTTATTAACTTTTTTGTTTACTATTGAATAAGTTGCTTAGAAATTTAAATGTTTCATCTCTTAATTGCTTAGCCTATTTTTTGTAATGCAAATGAAGTGAAATTCTTGATGTAATAACAGTAAGTGTTTGTATTGGCTTGCTAAACGTAACGTGAGAGTGAGTAAATTATCAGAAGAATTCATTTTTTTGTCAAGTCAAAAAGAATATTAGGTTTTAGAAAAAAAAAAAAAAAAAAAAAAAAAAAAAAAAAAACAATTCGACTATGGTTTATCCAAAGAACCCCCATTTATTATTGGCCCCGGGCACCCATAAAGTAAATCCGGTCCTGGAATGTATGCGACTCTTTTACTACTACTCCACGGTTTCCATTTGATACTTTAAAGTAAAAAAATAAATAAAGTAAAATTACAATACTTCCCACACCACTTGCCTTGCAAACATTTTTTTGTGTATGTGGTGGTTGTCTGATGCCATCACCAATACATATGTTTTATCACTAAGACATATGTAAAGCAAATCCATTCTCAATAGAACCTTAAGGTTAGTACACCCACGAGTACCTCGGGACTCATCGTATTTTTTTGCGGTTTTTGCACCGAACATTCAAAAATCTACTGTTATTCAGTAACTTTTTTTTTTATCAAACAACTGATAACGGTATCTATGTAAAATAGAAGCTATACGTGTGTGTGTGTGTGTGCGTGTGCGTCATCCTCTATCCCTCACCCAGCCGGTGGCGTTGGACAAGAAGAACTGCGCTTAGAGATGAACTAGCCTAAGGCTAAAAATCTCTTTAATGAAGAATTAAAAAAAAAAAAAAAAAGTAGAACTGCGAATAATTTGATCAAATATCATGCTCCGTAATGGTGCCCTTTATGTTGTGAAGACTAGTACTTCAAAAAGAGTAACTTTTGAGGCAAGACAGATGTCGACAACAGATGTCGATGCACTAGATGTCGACAACAGGTACAGCAAAACATCACATAGACGCCCTTATTCACACTAACTACTCAGAGGGTAGAAGGTCAAGAAGAGCCACCGCCACCAACTAAAGCTTGAACCGGGTATCTGGGACTCCCACGATATGTCCGCGGCAATGGTCAGCAGACGATTCCCTGTGCGTATTTAGTATGTAATATGTTTTATTTGGATACACAAAATGTTTGAAACCATGCGTCATCTAAACCATAATTTGCATCACCACAAATACATTTGTCAACAATCTTCAACTGGAACGTACTCAACAAATCACTTCACCCTGGAGCGCATTCCCGATGCTCATCCAGCGACTCCAACCACACAACAACCAAATATCACTTTTCTTTTGACGTAGGAATACGTCTTTTGGGAAGATGAGGGTACAATTAATGAAAAGCGAAAAATGAAATTATGAAAGATTTTGAACGTTAATAACTTAGCTGCCCCTGGACCAATTTCAATTGTTTTATCACCAATCGATCAGAAACATTTTTACGCATGGATAACAATGCTCTTGACTGTTGATTTTCAAATTAAAACTATTGAAAAAGTGGTAAATGACTAACAAATCCACCAATTACGTACATGCATGTGCTGCTTCCCCAACACAGTCATCAGAGAATGGTTCCTAGATGAAACAAGTCGTAGTGACATTCGCCTCCGATCTTCGGTCGTGTACGAATAGGGAGGATACAATTGCGGAACATTTTTTGCCAATTCAGAAACACACGCCCTCAACCATCACACAAAATGCTGTTTTTTTTCCATGGATTTGTTTTCCATGCAGCAATGCTACCCACACCCATGCTTGGCATACACAGATTTGGTCAAGAACTGTTGATTTGCTAATAACTATGCACACAGTTAACGGAACATAGTTCTTTTTGAAGCCTAATCTATCAATTACTTAAAAGAAAAATAAATTTCAACATCTGAGTGAAAAGTTATTACCAAATGAGCAGTTGCATGCCCACACCTGGACCCTACCTATCGACTCATAAACTCATGAACCGGGAACCCCGAAGGAAGGCGTGATCAGAGATGTTATGCCTCAGAACTTCCCGGCAGCGTTGACTGGGATTGAACCCAGGCCTGCTGGGACGCTTACCACTACACCAAGGGCGCCGCTGCTCTCTAGAGTTGTAATCTTGTAACCAAACTTGGAAGCAGGGGATACTCTATATAAATTCTATTCTATCTCTTTTCTTAAATGAACTTGGTGGCCCTGAAAAGGGCCCTTTTGTTACATTGGTGATAAGTTTTAACCTCCGAAACCGTATAGAATGCGTCCCTGTCGCTTCAGAGCATAGACGACATCCATGGCCGTGACGGTTTTGCGCTTGGCAAAAATGGTTTCAAAAATCAAATATTTTGTTAGGGAAATAAATTATGTTCTATCTTATCGGTGGGTAAATTACTTTCCGTTTCACTTTCATTAACTGAGAAACCTTCATCGTATGCATTCTCCTGCTGCGCGACATCTTCGAGAACGTCCGAACCGTAAAAAAATTCGTAGTCCTACCGATACAATGTGGTTGTATCTTGTACACCACCCTCTAACTTTTTCAAGTCACTCCGTGCACAAAAGCAATGCACATTGCAAAACCCTAACAATAGATCAGCGCTGTTCTCATCACCGCGTAAATAAACTGAAATTAAAATTTTCACTCGCGATGCCACAAATTTCCTCTGGGCTGCGGTCATTTTAGCTCCAATAATCCTCCCACCGGTTGTGCTTTTTCTTTAAACACAAACAACAGTAAAGGAATCACAGGGACTTGTAAAATAAAATCTATACGGTACAAAAAGTGCAGAAGAATCAGTATTTATTATGTTAACGAAATACCAAAATTATTGAACATACCAGGACAACCATATTTATGAAGGTTTTGTCGAAACCTTCATGGAGAAGAATTGAATTTTTGACCCAGAACTTCGAGCAGCAAGTGGACTGATAGCCAGATGGATGGTAATTAGTAAGGCCAGTGGTAAGTTTTCTGGCTGTTTCGCTCAGATTTCCGGTCGTCAGCAATGTCGAGCCTCACCTGCTGATTCTCTGGAAAGAACAGGAAAACAATCGGTAAACCAACCAGTTGTTGGGCTAATTTCAAAACATTATGGACGATCACACACTTGACGGGCGAATGATTTTTTTTCATTCATGTTGGTTGTGAAAATAAAATTGTGGCTGTACAGAGTCGAGCTTACTTAAAAAAAAATGCGAACCTTGCGTTTTTGACCAACTTGTGCCGGAATCGTTTGAACCAACGTTGAAAGGGGAGGATAAATCCCATCTGCCAAGTAGTATCCGTAATGTAGATTCTTCTACTTGCTTTGCAGTACAGATCGGCAAACAACGGTGAACGCTCCAAAACATTAATATCGTTCGTAGACATAGAGATAGGCATTAGAGTGATGCAAAATTTGAAATTTTCGCTCCACAATACTTAAACGATTCCAAATTGGAACCTGACTAACCTCTCAAAATTTGAACCCATTTGGTGTGAAACTGAGATGGCACAAACCATTTGAAGTTTGTATGGGAATTACTATGGTAAAACCAAGATTTTTATTCATGTCTATCTAATAATTCACCATATCGGTCTGCTTCAAAAGCTTTCAACTGTACTTGTAGGAAATTTTCCCAGCTACAACTTTGCTGAAAACCACTTTTTGATTAAATGCAAGAATCGAAAGTTATCAATGATTCAATGCGCTGATGTCTTATGATCATGCTCAATCAACTGCTCAGCAGGCAACATTGGTGTTTCTGGGCGTTGAATAGGACATCAAAATCATGGCTACTATGTCACACTGCAATATACAGTGTTGCCTACAGAGCAGCTGCTTGATCATGTCATAAGTTTACCAATCTCTTAAATAATTAATAACTTTTTCCTGTCTCGTTTTACATAGAAACGATCTTGGGCAAAGTTGTAGCTGAGATAATTTTCTATAAGAATGGTTATCGAACTGTTTCGCAACTCAATATGGAAAAAGACTAGAGGGCAATGAACAAAAAGTTGAGATTTCCCATAGTTATTTACATGTAAACTTCAAATGGCTTGTGCGAAGTCTGTTTCTAACCAAAAGAGTTGTTACTTTGGGAGGCTAATCAGAATCCGATTTGAAACCATTTAAGCACTGTGGAGCGAAAAAGTCAATTTTTGCATCAGTCTAATAGGCATGCCAAAGAAGGCACCCAATGGCAACAATCCGGTGAACCGAGCATCCCTTGAAAACCTCTTTTCTGTCCTTCATTTAACAACCGCCTTATGTCGTCACTGATCGGGGATCTCAAATATGTTGCTGCGTATACATTTACAATTGTACGGCAGAATTCCAACATAAAATTGCGGACTCTAACATGCGACCATATTCATCAATTGCGTTTGCGGGGGTTCCGTAGGCCAACTTGCGAATTGCTGCTGTGGATATCTGGAGAGTGGTTAGTCGAAGTTTCCAGGTTCGACGAAATGCATATTGGCAGCTTGAACATTATCCACGATGCGCAAGAATAGGTCTCGACGAAACCGTCTTCGAGATTGGTCGTTTTGGCACGTCGGACTATCCGAGAAATAATCCGAAATAAGACGGAATCTGGAAAAACATCCTGCTTACCAAGTCCAGATCGTAACAACTGGAATCCGAAAAACACAGCGAATAGTTGTCCATTTTGTTTTGTTCGAATCGATGACGTACAGATGGTTTCGTTGTCAAAATGATCACTACTGATACGGAATGGGACAACTCGTTTTGTACCCGCGATAGCAACGACCGGTGTGAAGAAGAGTGACTATATTAAATGAGAGCGCAGTGCGTTGTTAAAATAGCCGCTCATATTCCAACGACTGTAACGGTTGCTCTAAAGGAAAATTTTCAAAGGACAACTCTGATAGAGTTATTGAATGGAAAGACATGACCATTCCCGTATTACAGATTTGAGTTGCCCTGCATTGTCGTTCTAAAAGCTGGGATCAAGTCAATTTTCAAGCAGTTTTTCGTTTTTTAATGGCAACGTTGATGGGAGCCAATGCTCTCACCACTACGGGGGAGATATTCCTTCGTAGCTTGGATTAGTTGCTGATGGTTCCTATAAACATCCTGAAATGCTTCAGTGATACAATCTGAAACGGGAAAAGATATTACCTTTGACCCATAAAAGTTAATTTTCCGTGAGCCACCTAAAGTCAGAATATCGTTTTCCCGGGGGGATGTTCTTCTGGCAAGTTGTTTCCTTTCCTCTGCTAGATGCACCGAATCGTAGCGGTTGAGCGAACTGAAGTTGCTGGGGAAATAATTTTCGCTTTGTAGTAATAAGACAGGATTTCAATAACCTCGGCTATGTTATTGATAAACATGCTAAGATCATCTGCACCGCTGTTCTCATTGAATATCAGCCTGATTCATTAGTTAATTTAGAAACCCAAAATCGCATCCTCTCGTGTGTTCTATTTGTAATTTCTCGAAGATATATAAAAATTAGTTTAGTTAGAGATGCGCTTAAGGTTCAATTTACTTTGATGCTTTTTGGAAAATTTAAAAGTAGTTTTTTCCGACGCATTATTTTAGATTGCAAAAAGCTCACACTATTCGATTTCTTTTGATATTTTACACTAAATGACGCGAGCTTTTTGCAATCTAAAATAATGCGTCGAAAAAAACTGCTTTTGAATTTTTAAAAAATGCATCAAAGTCAATTGAACCTTATCGTCAAATATCAGACTTAAAGTGGTCATTTTATACGATAGATGAGGAGATGAAAGTAGAGTAAGTTATGAGTAATATTTGACTATGTAAATCGTTAACTTCACGGATGAAGTAATACACACATGATTAGTTAAAGTATAAAATTAGTACAAATAATTCTAATGCGTAGGATAAACACTCCTATGAATTAAGCATCTAGTTAAGCTTTTGCAATCATTTTCCATCAGATGTCACTGTGGTGACATCACGCATAAACAGATTTTTGTTAGTTGTTCACAGAGGACAGTGCAGTCAAAAAACCTAGAAATCCCTTTCACAGGCTACAAAATAGAGTACCTGACACTGCAAAATACTTGACTTTAAATGATCTTTATTTCTTGTATTTGTGTGGTTTACATGTATGAATTATCAAGTGACACAGATGCGTCTTTTCAAGTTTCGTTCATATGAAATTTTAAATATTATTTACAGTTCCCAGTCGTACCAGGCCTGTTTTAGAGGATGACCACCTTGGTGGGATTGGTTTGTTTTATATTAGAAAAAGGAGACTACTCATAACTACTATTTACAAAGATAACTAACCTATAACTACTACACACTAAGATTTTGGTTCCGTTTTCGGTAAATTTTACCGAAATCAGAACAGCTGAACGTTCGGTAAAACTTTGACCTTCATTTTAAAGGCTATTGAATTTGAAAATAATATCAAAACATTTTCAACCTTGTTTAAATGATCAAATCTTGTTATTTTAGTGGAGATTTAGTTTCAAAGTAGATGAAAAGCAATTGAATTGAATAGCATACATTTTACCGAAAAGTTCAGCTGTTCAGATTTCGGTAAAAATTACCGAAGTCGGTGATAATTTCTAAGTGTGTATATACACCTAACATACTATACACAAATTGCTTATCAAAGCATGTTCTGATGTGTTCCATTTCTACACAAATCTAGTCTTAATGACAGCAATTTTAAAATATTCACCTCTTGGTGGAGGTCCTTCCTTGACGGTTATTGCGGTATCTTCCAACGATACCCTGATCGACCTTTGCTGGAGGTAGTTACGGGTGATTTCAACAAGATGCGAAGGAAACTTGAAGTTACAAAGCTTGTATACAAACCCATCGTGCCAGACATTGTCAAACGCTTTCTCAACGTTTAACAATGCCATGGCTGTAGACTTGGATACAGGTTTGTTACTTCGTATGTTATTTATCACCCGTACTAGCTGATGATTTATAGAGTGCCCCTTCCAGAACCCGAACTGTTCCGGTGGGAGGATGTTGTGTTCCTCGACAAACTTGAGCAAAGGATTGAGAATAAGTTTCTCGAACAATTTGCTCAGCGCTGAAAGGAGGCCGATCGGTCTGTAGCTTGAAGCTAATGTTGGGTCCTTCTCGGGTTTGCGGATATGTATGATTTATGCTGTCTTACAAATGCTTGGGAAGTAGTGCATCTGTTGAAGAAAGCGGCCAGCAGAGAGTGAACCTTCATGCTGAGATTTTTCAACACTAGGTTAAATATTCCGTCGAACCCGGGGGCCTTCATGTTTTTGGTGCATTTCAGCGCCGAGCAAATCTGTCCCACTGAGTTCCTATCCTCCAAAGGGATAGCACAAGGGGAGGAATCAAAGTTGAGTACGCATTGCGCAACCTGATCTTCGAGCGGACTTCGGATGTTGGAGCCAAGCAAGTGCGATTTGCCAATATGCTCACCAATCGCATTTGCTTTTTCCTGAGGGGTGATTATGAGCCGATCGAATTGATCTGTCTTGATTTTTTTGGAACCAACCCTTACCGATGTGGACTTTCATAAAGTTGTTGGAACTTCCTTGAAATCATTGGAATCCCGTAAGATCTGTAGACCTAGGCTCTCTGAACTACTTTTTTTTTCCTAGATTTGTTTTCCGTAGATCTTGTTTTCCGTGCTGAGTACCAATGCTACCGACGTCAGGGAGGCAGCTTCCACTCCTGGACCCTACATAACGACCCATCAACTCATGATCAGAGATGGTATGCCTCAGAACATCCCGGTGGCGCTGACTGGGATTGAACCCAGGCCCGCTGGGGTGAGAGGTAATCACGCTTACCACTACACCACCGGCGCCACTACTATGAAGTACTTGGAACTTCTTGGGAGATTTAACAATTTTCCTCGAGTTCTCTCTACCTTCCGGAACTTCTCTCGACTTAACTAAAATATTCTGGTTCTGAAGTTCTTAAAACTTCTTCATGCAGTTTTTCTGAAGCTAATAGAACTACCTTGACGTTCATAAAGCTTCTTCGAACTTCCTAGAATGTTCCAAAAGTTTTCGGAACTTCCCTTATGTTACCGCAGTTTGTTTATGAATCTTTTCTAAAATTCTCAAAATTTTCTTGCATTCCTCAAGACTTCTTTAAAGTTCCCACAATTTATGTAAAGTTACCCTAAAGATCTCCAATCTTTCCTGATATTAATGTAACTTCACTTAAGTTTTCACTATTCTCCTGATCATGTTCTTGGAATTGCCCTGAAATTACTGGACCTGCTCTAAAGATCCCTAAAGTCTCCTGAAGTTATCTGAACTTCCTTGAATTTATGGGATATTCTATGAAGTTTCCGAAACTTTTCTCAAGTTTACTAAACTTTCGTGGAGTTCTTTGGACTATAGATATATCCTTAAATTTTTGGATCTTATTTAAGGTTTCTGATATTTTCCTATAAAATTGTGGAACTGTCCTAATATTGTCCAAAATTTACCTAAACTTCTTGGAACTACCCTGAAGTTCCCACCATATCCAAGGTTTACAGAAACGTTTTTGCAGCTTGGTGGTTTTCACTGACGTGAATTTTGCCGAAATCTTTAGGACTGTCCTAAAGCTATCGGAAATTTGAGCGCGCAAAAGTCGTTCCAAGTAAAACCAAACTTTTGTACCTGTTGGGCGCATCAATTAGAAATCTGATACGCTCACATATTTTAAGGCACATTTGAAAGCAAACGTTTGTTTTTGAGTTTGGAATATTTTCATTCCCCATTTTAAGGTGCAAATTGAATCAGAATAACATTTCTCACGTTGTATGTTTGCAGCGCAATTTGCACATATGAGCGCATAGTAATCTGGATGGGGTCCGAAAATTTCTTTATGCATTTTGGTGCGTAGCGCAAGTTTATTGATATTTTTGCGCCCAGTTAATTTATTTTTTATTATGATTATATAGGGGAAATGGATCTAATGTCGGTCTAAATGCCCTTAATTTGGGCCCATATATCAGCAATCGGTTAGGTAGATAGTTCCGATAGAGTACTCTAACGGAACTATCTACCTACCTTCTTCTAAGATCATTCTATAGCTAATAAATTATCACACTAAAGCTTCATGTTAGATAGCATTTCCAACCAACTCTGAAAATCGCAAACTTCACGTATGAAGTAACATAAAAACACTTTCGATGAAAAAAAAAATCAATTTTCGGAGTTGGTTACTCTTGGCGTAACCATGAGTAGCCACCATGTAGGTTGGCCTGATGATGTTGATCCTTTTACCCTTCACCTGTGGGGTGAATTAAGGCACCAAGCCAACTCAACTTCTCTGGACAGAGGGTAGCATTGTGCTTGCCAAACAATATACCAATTCATGCTTTGGTTGGCATATAAAGCGGTCAATTAAACTGTCATAATACTGATCCTGTAAAATGCGTGTCGATGTTGTAAACAAACTACAGACGGTATTTTTTTATGAAACATTCACTTATCTCACAACGTTCCCTTCTTGAACCCCTACTATTAAGAATAAATGGTGAGCTGGTGGAGGCGACAAGAAGTTATCCGCTGAATTTAATCCCCTTTATGAAAATGTCGCACTTATTCAGCGGGGTAATCTTTTTGTTTGCTGAGACGATAGTTTCGCTTATTGTTGATCTTGGACTAGAAGGAAGGTGTTATCACCGAAGCTCAGGTGTTTGCGATTCATACAAGTTCTTAAAGTTTTATGAAAATAGAACCCTTGCGGCGACTGTTTGAGCTCAGTTATCGTACCGTCACGGGAACTGGTACGCACTGATATCATTCTATGAGTTTATGAGAGCTTATTTGAACCACAAGTTTACACGGGTTATGCCGAAGTGGGTGGCATGTATAGGGGTAAAACTGAATGCAATGCATTCAAGTTTCCAAGATGGATCCGTTAGAATGTCTCGTTTTACGGTACCAAAACTCCCCGCAAATCTGAAGTATAGAATACTTTGAAATCTCCCGTAGTTGGCTTTCTCAGTCCGTTGTATAATAAAAGCAACTAACTTTAGTAGGTAATACTATCTAATTTAATTTAATACATAACATGCGAAAATTAGTCTTCTTCTTTTGTTTATATAATATATTACGGTCAACTATTTGGTACGGTCAACGGCTATGTAGAGTAAAGTGGGCAAGAGTACGCAAGCAGCAAAAGTATGCACTGGTTCGAAAGGCAGATAAACAAAATGATGGACTAATGATTATGAGTGGGATTGAAACTTCTACTGAATGCAAGCGTACTAGAAAAAATATTGTGTATTTTTGAATAGTCCACCTAAAAAAACATGTTTCAATTTTTGCATTTTGATATAAAATTTAAAAAAAAATGTTTGAAGTGGTATAATGATATCATGGATGAAGATTAGAACCGTAGTATTTCAGTATTATGATTGGTCTATATGATAGGGGCAGGAATATGAACTGTTTTGAATGGTGGTCAAATTGTATTGATTTAAAAAAAAGTAGAAGGGTCTGTGCCTAGGGGCACGAACGGAAGCTTTACGTAGGACCGCTAGTGGACGGAACAAATGTGAACATTTAGTTCTTTTAATTGATCAATCATCAATTATCTTAACTCTTTCCGTTTTTTATTTGTCAGCGTATCAAATTTGTAGTATTTATTTCAAAGAGAGAGTTGATGAAGAGAATCCAAGGGACTGTCAACTTGAGTATTTTCGATTCATCTACCCGGCTTTAAAAGGTGTATTTTGATTTTTTAGTTATTTATGAATTTTGGTATTAAAGTGTATTCAATTCACCCCTCACAGGATTTCCTTCCGAATTATATGAATGGGGCGGGGCGGAAAGTATCGTTTGTGCATATGTAAAAAAGGAGGGACTTCGAGAGATTGAACTCGTGAGAGCTCATTTTTTCACAAATTTGATTTTATTGGCTTTCTGGGGACTGAATATACACCCAAAGCGAATTATTCCCACTTCTCTCAAATTCTATATGGATGTTTGTCACTTCCTACCAGCGTGTTCTGGACAATGGTCGGACGATGATTAATCTAACCAATAGATTCGGGCCTACAATTCCACACCTTATATAGAGACCAGGTTGAGCCTTGATAGCTAGCTGCTTGCGGGAACTGATGACCTTGACAAATGTCCAAATAATACTCTTAGGGCCTGTTCATAAACTACGTAGACAGTTTTTTGGGATTATTGACCCCCCCCCCTCCCCCTGCGTAGACAATCGCCCATACAAAAATTTTAAAATTTGTATGAACCGTGGATAATTTTCAACCCCCCCCCCCCTAAACTGTCTACGTAGTTTATGGACAGTCCCTTAACAAATTTATGATGCTCCTGAAAAGGACCATTTTGTAGTGATGGTTGAGTAATTCTGAGCTGGGTGTTCAACACGGATGAGGCTGTCGAGCTGTATGTCGTTTGGAGCGAGGGTGACACGCTTGGCATAGATAATCGACCCGCAGCGACTCACAAAGAGCTACTGATTCCGATCCATAGCATAGCGGTGCAGCTTCTTCCTCCTTTGATGGTTGCTTATGTGGGCTCTGCAGCTCGCTGCTTGCAGGCAGCCTTTCGTTGTTACTGGAGAACAATTTTCAACACATCACGCCGAAAGCACTGCTACGTTTGCAACTGCTGCTGCTACTAGTTTCGACGACCGAACACCACCACACAGTGGTGTGGTCGTTGGGAGCGTGTGGTTCTGAGTATGGCGATGAGTGTGCAACATATTACGCAATTCCATCCTCCCTATTCGCTCGTGCCCGAGGATCGGAGGCGAATGCCACTTTGACTTGTTTCGTCTACTTACTACTCTCTGACGACTGTGCTGGATTTGTTAGTTAATTTGACGCTTTTGGACAATGCTGGACATTCACCAGTTTTTCAATAGTTTCTTGTTGAAAATCAACATTCGGAAGCATTGTTATCGATGCGTAGCCATTTTTCTGATCGATTTGTGATAAAATTATTGAAATTGGACCAGGGGCAGCTGAGTTACTAACGTTCAAAATCTTTCTTAATTTGTTACATGTTCCATTTTCGGTTTTCACAAAGTGTACCCCCATATAGAAATCAAAGACGTAGTCCTACGTCAAAAGGTGATAGAACCTGTTTTTAATCTTTTATATGTATGCTGTAGTGCAATAATATTACCAAATATAATAAATCAAGCCGGCGCCGGTGGTGTAGTGGTAAGCGTGACTGCTTTCTAACACCCCGATGGGTCTGGGTTCAATCTCAGCCGAGGTCGGTGGGATTTTTCTGAGGCATAAAAATCTCTGGTCACGTCTTCCTTCGGAAGGGAAGTAAAGCCGTTGGTCCCGGCCCATGTGTGTTTTGAATGGGTACGATATCCTACGCAAGTGTGGAAGCTGCCTTCCTGCACATTCGATTGCCGTCAATGGATGGCAATCGATGTCCGTCGGTGATTGGCACTAGATTGCGGAACAGAGACTGACGTTAAATAAAGTAAAGAATTAATTAAATCAGATTTGCACGATTTAATGCTGATTTACACAGCTAAAAAACTTCCAACATCAAACACTTGAACAAAGAACACAGATGAGTGCATACACATACTATGTTGCGTAAAGATGACGAACTAAGGTCCAATATTGATTTGTAATTGATTTAAAAAGCATTCATTAAATTAAAATAAACGTTTAATAAAATGCGCACTCTTGCCCTACCTGTGGGGCAAAAGTACGCACTCGGAACCCTTTTACTTAATCAACATTTTAATAAAAATATAATGATGTTTTCAAATAGCTACCCATACGGGTTTGTTGCCAAATAGTCATGGAATCGACTTACGGTTATAAACTAAAATGTAAAAAAGATACCTTAATTTTAAAACTAAGTGCGTACTCTTGCCCTACTTTACTCTTCTTTATACGATTTCGATTTTTATACTCTTCTTAAAAGTAAGTGTTTGGGAAACGGGGGTAAAATTTCCATGGCGGGCAAAACGTGTCCCCCTTATATCTCAGCTGCTAGTTGATATGACGGTGGAAAAGTACTATTATACGTTGAACTTTTATCTTAATATACGAAGGCAAGTGAAAAACTGTTTTAGAAAAAAGCCATTTGAAATTAATAAAATTATAAAACGATGTTGGTAACAAACCATGCAAAAATAGTAATTTCTAGAAAAATCTGGTTATGATGGACTGAGCACGTCATAAAAATATCGGACGACGACCCAGTGAAAATGGTTCTTGACAGCAACCCAACTGAAACAAGAAGAAGAGACGCGCAGTGGGCAACGTTGATTGACCAAGTAGAAGGTGTCCTGCGGACCCTTAGTAGACTACGAGGCAGGCACCGTGTGGTCATGGATCGAGTAGAGTGGAGACGACTTCTTCGGACAGCAGAGGATATCCGGCCTTAGCCTGATTGGTAAGGTAAGTATGAAACATTTGTGGTAGCCATGCTACTCTTCCTTAATTCCCATGTCTTCAATAGCATCCAATAATGCGCACATGACTAACATGTATCAAAACCCAATAATATAGATTCATACTTCCTTGTGTGTCCCCTAGATCAGTCAGCAGCTAAACCTGTTCCTCTTTTCTTATTTTGAGCCCTTCGTAATTGTTACCACATGAGCGTCAACAATAAACTCTATTTTATAAACATTGTCACCGAACTTGCGTTCTTTATATATCGTTTCAATAAAATCATTCTAAATTCACAGCGAGAGTATGGCTGACGTATTACTAAATCCGAACTCCGATCCCACCGCACAGTTGATATCTCTGAATATTACAAAACCTAAAGATTTGATTGATGCAAGTTAATAGATTTAACTTTCATCTTTCGGTTCGATAGGTCGAATAGCATGTTTGTTCCAAAAATAGTAAGCATAACCATCAGGGGAGATTCCATAGAGAAAAAAATAGATAAAGCCTAAATGTATGCTTCCTTGCCATGAAATCAGCATACGCATTTTGCCCCGCAGCGTTTCGAAAGCAGGTTTGTGTTAACCTTTTCAATTACAATAAGTTAATCAAGAATTTAAAAATTGATATCATATGAATATCAATTGCAGTATTTTGCTAATATTATAACCCAACAAATAGATGTCATTATACTTAAATATCGATTCA